>NW_015505938.1:316564-349098 GCF_001515645.1 Sinocyclocheilus grahami
AAGATAGTCTTCCTTCAGAAATACAGTGATATAAAAACACCTGCGCCTCGTTTTGATTTTTAAATGTGCAGTACGTGCTCATGTTTATTCAACAAAGCCTTTTGGAAAATCGGTCAGTTTTGATATTGTGGCGAGCGCCACAAATAAATAAATGTATGGGAAACACATACCACAGCACAACCACCTAAGCCCAACTTCAGTCAAATCATCACCTTAACTTTAACTATGTTTGTAGCTGGCGCCATAGCCAGACTGATAAACAAACACAGACCGGAAGTTAACTTAGGGCCAGACGCGTGCGCCCGATGAAAGTCTATATAAAGCTTGAAGCATCAGAATTGGCATCGGTATCGGCCGATCACCATGTCAAGAAATCGGTACTCAGTATCGGCTGCAAGCCCTGATCGGAACATCCCTAATATATATATATATAAATAAAAAAACTGAAAATACAAATAAAAAGTTATTATTTTATTTAGGTGTAAATGTAAATAAAATGCTGTATATTTTGTAGGCATGGGTCACGATTTTCAAATATTCGATTAGTTGATTTAATTATAGAATATCGAATAGGTTGTGCGATTATTGTCTTAAAGGGGTCATATGATGCTTTTTTTAAAGATCATTATTTGGTGTATTTGGTGTAACAGAATATGTTGACATGCTTTAATGTAAAAAAAACACATTATTTTTCAAATACTGTACATTATTGTAGGTCCTCTATGCCCCGCCTCTCTCAAACGCTTCGTTTTCTACAAAGTCCCTCCTTCCGACAAGCGCAGTCTGCTCTGTTTGGCCAGCTGACCAAGTGCATTGTGATTGGCCGAACACCGCAAGCACTCGTCGGAAATGTAACACCCCTTACCATAATCGCGAGCTTCATCTTTCAAAATAAATGTAAAGACAGAGCCCAAAAGGGGAACAGAGTCACGTGACAAACACAGTGATGAAGCTGGTATGTGTTTGTGATGTGACCCCCTCTCTCTCTCTATCTCTCTCGCGCTCTCTCTCTCGCTCTCTCTATCTCTCTCGCACACGCACGCACACACACACACACACACACACACGATGTGCAAAACTCCGCATATGAACAGTCAATAGCAAATACTTAAATTAATAACAAAACAGTAGCTGATTCAGAAGCGCCAGATTGTCATAGCAAAGTCAGAATGACCTCCTCTCCTAGGTTCACGAAACGGTCGTCCATAAAATGCATTGCTGTTCTGTTGTAAGTGATCTTAAAGATTCCTAAATGCATCTACTTCCGGAAGGCCAAATAAAGTGCTTTCGCTTTCGCCTAGAAACACAGCGTCTCCCTGACATGCTGCTTCAACACTAACTGCAGTTACTGAAACCACGCCTTCTTTCTTTGCGTGCACATTTGGGCGGCATTATGCAAATATTTCCACATAGTGAGGTAGATATGTGGGGGCGTGTTAGAACGAGCCGTTTCAGGGGGGCGTGGCAGAGTCTTAACTTTGATAAAGAATATCTCTTTGGTTTCGAGACTTTAGTCTTTGCAACTTCAGGGATCTTATCTATGCACAATCAGCTTGTAACACTCCAAAGAGAAAGGAAAACTTGAAATCGCATCATATGACCCCTTTAAAAAATTTCCACGTTTTCCGTGTGATGTGGTGGTGATGCATTCATGTAAGCAGAATAATAAGCCAATAACCCACCTAAAAACTGTCAAAGACAACAGAAGAACACATTGTCTCACGCGCACACTGTAGACTTGCGTGGCATAAAAAAAAAAGACTTGCGTAGCATATAACGTATGCATATAATATAATTACAGTAACTTGGGACGATGTCAAATAAGAGTTCTGTGCGAACTACAAACACCCCCGACTGGGTTAGAGGTATGGCTGAATCCGTATTCAGAAAGGCACGGAAAACAAATAATGCGCTCTACGGAGCCACTAAAGGGACATGGTTAGCCGCTTACTAACAGTAGCCTGTTACATTACAGTACATAACATTTCACTTACCACTAGGGATGCACCGATATGAAAATTTTGGCCGATACCGATAACCGATTACTCTGTATTTTTGAACAAGTATTGCCGAGTGCTGCTCCGTACGTGTGATTGCGAATCTCGAAAGTGAAAGCAAAAAACAAGCGCGTGTTCAAAAGCGATTTTATATACAGTATAATTACCTAACGATATAATTGCGACATAAGATACTGAAGTATATTTTTCCTCCCATCTCATATCTGTTCCCTTTCGGGGTTCTATTTTTTTAAATGGAAATGTCCTAGCCTTATGAGCAGTTCATTTATGCTATTTGACAGACTGTTATGTTAATAAGTGCCATCATTCGGTTGTGTTTATTATATTAATATGTTTCAGCAAGTTACAATCATTAGGCTATATGGCTTGAGTTAAGATAGCCTATCTTCTGAATTAAACAGTTTATCATACAGATTCAGGGCTCTACGCTTACTTTTCTTTTTAGGAGCACGTTCAAAATTTTAGGAGCACCTTCTAATCAATAATCCAAAATTTTTTCAAAAAGTAGCCTTCCCATTACAAGGTGATATTTGACTTCTCTAACTTTATTAAAAGTAGGCCTATGTCATCTTTTGTCAAATTCTTAAAAAATTCTAATTCTATTCTAGACGGCACCATTTACAGAAAGCCAACACAATCCTGACTCACAAAATATCCCAAAACAGTTTCCAACAACTTGTCATTGTGGTCAATTAACAGTTTTGACACCTGATCCACCTGTGAAACGTCATGGAGCATTTCTGTGGATGTGAGTTTACTCAGACTGATCCATTTATAAGCCGGTATAAGCCTGTCAGTGTATATTTACACCAGGTATAAACCAAGAGTCAAACCAATCACTTCCCATAAGCTATTTGAGTGATCGCAACTGTGCTTTTTCATGAGTATAAAAATTAACAAAAAATTTTCTGTAAAAAAAATCAGTGATGAAACTTCTGCTCTGCGGGGAAAAACCAGCACTGATGTAATGTTTGGAGGTGCAGCGGCTGGGCTCTCTGCTCGGACAGTTTTATGAGTGTGCCAGCAGGGCAGTGAGAAACAGAGAAGGATGATTTTACTAAATAAGATCCAGATGTTTCCATCCTCCTGCGTTAAATCTGCCAGGCCAGCGCTGATAACGGCTGCAAGATTGACTGACGGGAACGAGAGTGGGGGAGCAGAGGAGGAGAGAGAGTGAGAGAGCAATGTTGTTGGACAGAAAAAGAGAAGGTGATTTTAACAAACAGAGGAGAAACACATGCTTTGTACTGTTTTGTAAAATGTTTTTGGTTGTTTTTTTAACACTTATGTACTCATGCTCTGTGAAGCTCATATTCACATGTGTTGTCACCTGCAACACTGTGAAATAATTGTTTTATCTGATCACATTTATGAACCATTTTTCCCTGTTCAGTATTGTCGAATGTGTCGACAAGAGTTGATATTTGTTCAATGTAGAGATTAATATGCTTGTTTTAAAACTTTTAAGCACCACTAAATCAACTCCTAATGCCACAGTTAAACTCATCTAAACTCGTTGAACAATTCAAAGCTTATTTAAACACAACCAAACAAACACAAACCAGCGTTACACAACTAAACAGAACTCAGTCAAAATGCACAATCAAAAGTGTATGAAGTTGATAGATCTAGCTCTACAATCAATTGATATTAATATTAATGAACTTATCGATTCCGATTATTTTCGATTCCCAGTTTCGATTCCAATGTGATTAAATAATGATATCAAACATTTATCTTGTGTCTCTTTTTTGCAAACCATTTATTGGAGGTGAATACCATGAACAAAAATCAACAGGCTACATAAAAACTGGACTCTTTAAGAGCTGTTTGTGTGCAAAATAGAACAGCATGATTCTGGATTAGGCATGGGACGGTATGATAACCTTAAGTAAAAATATCACGGTTTCACGGTATTGTCGTTACAGCTCTAAAATGTGTTATTTTTTAAATGACTGGGTAAAAAAAAAACTTTTTTCTGCTGAACACAATATATTTAGTTTTTGAGCAACATACAGAATATTAGGAACAGTAGAATTTTTTCTTTTTTTTTCTTTGATTTGTTTCCTAAAAAGAAGAAAAATAAAGACTGACATCTTTATTTAACCTAAATCTGTAATGAGTTATTTAATTTTAGTCATATAATTCATATACATATCATTTAGTTATATAATTACATATACATAATTTGATTTAATAATAACCCAATTTGAAGCAAAAGCAGAATGTTCTGACTAGCTTTGTGAAATTATACTACATGCCTGAACGAAGCAAACAGCAGAAGCTCTGAATGAGACGCAGATTCTCTCTCTGACAGCAGGAGGCGCTCATGGAACAGCAGATATGGCATTTCCTTGGTTACCGCTGTAAACAAAGCAGCACTGCGCTGAAACACTGCTATAATATGAACTATACAGAGACGAGATCAAAAGAAAATACCACGTAAACTTTTCTGAAGACTGTCAGAAACACATTCATATAAACCCCCAAAGCAATATTGAGGATTTTCTTCCAATAGTTTGTGCATCATGAACAGTGAGTGATCTGCCTGCTACAGTATTTTTCTCTGTGCGTCCGTCTTCAACGTCTCTGGCCTGTGTTAATGGGCGTTTACAGACTTCATATTTTCACATAAATGACATTTTGGAAAACGATTGCAATGCAACACAGTTTGTGAAAGTCCAGAACAGAGACGAGTTGCTTGCAAGAAGACAAAAAATGGCTGGTTTGCCGATCGTGTAACCTCCAGGGGAAGCTCCTTAAGTTCGGCCGTCCTACACACACGTGACTGACCGCTCGCTCGCACCAACAGGAGGAGGAGCGTCGTGTTACTCTCTACACTGCACTCAACCTGAGAGATTCCTACACTTTCAGTCTTTGAGGAGACATGAAAAACAGCGCATACCGCAGGAACGGTATAACGGAAAATATTAGTGGTTTTGAAACCGTGAAATTTTCGAATCGCAGTATACCTTGAAACCGGTAATCGGCCCATGCCTATTCTGGATAAATATAGTTTTTTTTTCCCCCAATGGAAGTTGTGGTTCTCTCATGATTCTGAAGAAATCACATTAGACAACTAAACAAAATCACATGTAATTTATGAATTAATGATTAAATGACTAACTCAAGATGTACTTGTTTCATTACTGGATGAATCCGTGTTCTTGAACGAATCTCTTGTATGATTCAAAGACAAATACATTTTAACAGTCCATTTTCACCACCCACTGGCGTAACAATGTAATCTATAAATCTTCATTTGAAGTGTCAAATTACTTTCAAAAGGTGATTTACTTTATTTTAATTGCTACCATACACATCAGAGTTTATATCAGAACTATAAACTTTTATCCCAGTACTTCTGTGATTTGAATGTTTGTAACAGAAATAATGATACTGTGTGGCTGAAAGACTGTGAAGCCGTTTCATTCATGACAGACAGCTGCTCTCTTTAAGTCAATGGCAGCGCAAACGCAGATTTAAATGTTCAAATCACACTGGTGTGATCGTACGCTGCACGGATGAACCAAGATTACAACACAAAGGTTGAGGAATGAAACAGACGAATCATTGTAATTTAGGAACAGAATCATGTTGGTGTTTGAATCGTGTTCGCGATCTTTAACGATCTATTAAATTAAAGTGCTTTGTCATGTTGGTGATGACACCTCTCTTGCAACATGTTTAGCTGCCTATCACAGATATACTTAGCTTTTTTGCTTTCTGATCGCAAACTTTGGAACGCTTAGATTAGCGAGCAAGGTCCTGGCAGATTGATAGGTGCGGTCCTCACAGATGAAGAAAAAAAAAGCGCATAGGAATCGATAGGCGGAATCGATAGGCGGAATCTAAATTTTAATTTGACAACAACTATCCGATTCCTGATCTTAAATATTCGATTCTGGAATCGGAATCGATTTTCGATTCCCAACCCTAGATTTTACAGTAATTTTATCACAGTTAAACACATCAAGTAAAGTTTATCACACTGTGACTGGACTTTTTGAAAGAGCTTTAGATTTGTTTCCTGTTCATCATTGGCTATCAAGAAGATTTTGTATGAAGAACTGATGATTCTGAACTAAAGCATTTGGCATCACCGAGGGGCCAAACTAAAACCACTCCCTTGAGAGCTCATTAATCACAGTCAACAATATACCACACATCCCGTCCTCCGTCTCCATTTATATCTCTCTTTACCTCCCTGTGTACTCTACACATACATATATGCCCTGTTCTCTACATCTCTGCCTGTGAAACTGATCATTGTATGTGAGATCGTATGTATGTTAATCATTAAGCTCTAATTCACACCAGAGTAAAGTATGATAGAGCGAAGTCCATTATATTATCAAATGGTAAACACTATCCAGAATGCCCTGGGTTCCTTTGAAATACCAAAACACACATACATCATCATTGTGATCAATACAGCATTCATTTGAGTATCCACACAGTTACAGAGGAAAACATTCACACGATCATTGACCTGATGAGAGAACTATAAAATCAGACAAAACTTTGATAGATATTGTCACCAGGCTCAAGAGAATCTAAAAATGAAAATAAGTTTCTACTAGACAATTTACTGATTTTCTAATTTTTAAGTTTCAGTTTAGTTTAGCTGTTTGATTTTGTCACTTTTTATTTTTAAATGTCTATACAGTTTTTATTCATTTTTAAGTAAAAACTAAATAAAAACAAGAAAAATTTTACTGAAAATTTGCCAAAATTAAAATAAGTAGAAGTTTTTTTAATATTTTATTTTATTTTAGTTAATGTTTATTTCAAGTAATTACTTTTTATGGTTTTAGTTTTAAAACTATAATAACCCTGATTTCAACTGTTCAATCATGATGTCAATCAATGTGTATGCCAAAACCAGTGGTGTAAAGTAACAAAGTAATATTACTTCGTTACAGTATTTATTAAGCATTTTTTGGGGGAGAATCTGTACTTTACATTTCTGTCAACTTTGACTTTTGCTCCACTACATTTCCTAATTAAAATGTATACTTTTACTCTGATTCATTTCCACGAAGCATATTCGTTACCTACTACTAAATTAAGCTGGAAGAACACAGAATGCAAGAAAGCAGGTTTGACGAATCAGTCTCGCTTGCGAGTTAGACACCTAAAAAAACACCTTTGCTTATTTACAAACAAGTGCTTGCACAACCGCGGATGATTTCATTTTCCACTCAAGCAGAGGCTGGGGTGTGTGACATACAGTATATCATCTGCGATAATATGGTAAGTGTTGTTTTGATGTGTGATCTGACATTATCAAGTATATCACAAAAAAACACAGAGAGTGCACGCATACACTACGTGATTAAGTCTATCAAAACGCATTTAGAATCATCAAAATTCAAGGCATTCTAAACTGTTGGCGGCAAAAATGCCTCTGTATGTCTTTTATATTTATATAATTTGATATAATCTATAATCACACAAATTGGTTGAATCTCAAAGACTCACTCATTAAAAGTGACTTGCTGCCACCTAGGCGGTTTTAATTTCACATTTCAACTATTCTGTCATGTTTAAATAATTTCAAATATCAGTATTCAACGTTTTGTTTAAAACAAAGCATTATTGATGCATTTGTAACTGCAGGTTAAATGCATTCATGTCCCCTCTGAGCTACATTGTGTAAATACATCTAAATGCCACGTCAGATGCAGATTCCAGAAATGTTTACTCATGTTGGAATAAAAGAGTACCGAATGAAGTGCCTCTTATGCCAACCCAAAGATACAAAATGGAAGAAAGAGTTAAAACTGAACACAACCTTGGTACTCAAACTGTCACGGTGCGTGCGGGGAGATGAAGCGAGGACTCAAGTGCAGGAGGAATGGTTATTTATTTTGATGACAATAAAATGAAACAAAAACAAACTCAAACCACCCCAAGGGGGAAAAACAGACAAGCAGGCCTAAAGCTGCACCACATGCAGACACAAAACACACACACAATGAGAAATGACGGATCAGCACAGGATGACAGACACCAGGAGAATAAATAAGAAACCAAAGAGGAGGCTAACGAGGGAGACACAGGTGGAGCAACTTAAACTATAACGAGGTAACAAGATGGGAGGGGCAAGACAATAGAGAGGAGAGAGCACATGGCAACAGACAAACACAACACAAGCCATGTGCTCACAGAACAGTGGAGAGGTGGCCCTCCAGGGTACACCCGCTGAAGACTGTGACACAAACTGTGTATAAACATTTTTTATATTTATTTGCTCCTTTTCCATTTTGCATTTACTTGTACTTTTTCTTTTTAATACTTGTATGTATGTTTAATATTTAAAAAATACTTTTCATACTTAAGTACAATAAATATCACATACTTTACAACTTGTACTCAAGTAATATTCTAAACGCTGATTCAACTTCTACCAAAGTCATTTTCTGGAAAGATATCTTTACTTTTACTTAAGTGTGGCTTTCAGGTACTTCATGCACCACTGGCCAAAACCCAACATGATGTTGCTATCGAGCTGCTAAGGTGTTCTGAGTGTTTTTAACATTGATATGCTGTTGCTAGGGTGTTGTGAGTGGTTGCTAGGTAGCTGCTTACTACCTTAAAAGATCCCACCCCCAAGTCTCTAAGATATAAAATGGTTTGGGTTCCTCCTTTAATCTTTCATTGCATTTGCAAGTCAAATCAATTAGAAAAGTAACAGCAGAGTAATTTTGAGAATCATTCTTTTAGTGCAAGTAATGCTGGATGAGTTACATGCTAAAGCTGAACAATTAATGTTAGGAGTTTGTTTATGTAGCAAACACCACTAATAATCTTATCCATATCAATACACTATATTATGAAAATATTACATTGGTTTCCATGTGTTCACTTAGAAATATACACATTCATTAACTATCATGCACACACGTATATATTGAACAAATGCATGAGGTCTGGCAATGTGAAAGGTAAATAGCAATAATCAATAAGAAAAGGCAATAAAAATGATTCTTTACAAGAAAAAGAAAGAGAGACTGTACCTGCTCGAAGCCACAGCATTTTGTTTTAGGATGGAAACAAAACTGAAGATGTGTGATTATGACCCAGTACGTCTCTCATATCCTTCTAAACAACATACACCTTTCTGTCTAGGTCCAGGGTTACGTGAATGTGTGTGTTGTAATGCAGGATTAGGTCTCAGTCATGAGACAGAGCTGTACCAGGCCACCACACACAGTTCTAGTCGCCCACCAGCACTGAACGCACCGGCCGACCTGAGCAGCTTACCTACCCTCCACAAACACGAGAGAGGGAATGATAGAGTGCTAAAGAGCAATGAATACTGTCAGCAGAGGAAGGAAACATGTAAAAGTCGGGTAACAATGAGGAATTCAAGGAATGACACATTTTCAGAGGAGTGTAATATAGTAACAGTCCCACATGCTTCACCACTGCTAATATCTGAAGTGAAGTGAAGTGACATGTAGCCAAGTATGGTGACCCATACTCGGAATTTGTGCTCTGCATTTAACCCATCCAAGTGCACACACAGTAGTGAACACACACACACACACACAGTTGGGGTTTCGGTGCCTTGCTCAAGGGTCTCACCTCAGTCGCGGTACTGAGGGTGGACTCTCTAACCATTAGGCCACAACTGCCCCTCAGATTAGAGCCTGTAGCCGGTGAAGGCGTTTCCATCCACAAACACAGACGTACATCGTCTGCAGATATAAGGCATTTCATTGCACTTTAACAAGTAATCTGAACGGCCTATATATGTGCAATATTTTAACCGAGCCCTCACTAACTGAGTTTAACACCACAGTTATGTTACAATGCATCTCATTCTTGTTTCTGTTGCGGTGCGTCATGGGGCACGAGGTCCGGAGCACTGTATGACTGATGTATCCGTTCAATTTAACTTTACTCCAAATATATGAACTTACCTGTTTTAAATACTTTTATATTTAACGTGTTCGTTTATGTCCAATATTTAGTGTTAAACTGCTGGTCTTTAAAATAAATCTACTTTTGATTTTCACCGTTGACGGCAGACATTTTATACTGACAACAGGACGCGCGGTCCTAATAGCGATGTATGACTGTTGTATCCGAATGTATATAAACTAGCGGTTTTAAATATTTTTATATTTAACATGTTAGTTTATCAGTATGTTTGAAAGTATTTTATTTTGATTTTTGGGGCTTTCATAGGCTCTCTCGCGCGGTTTAAAACACCAAATAGTAATGAAATAGCCTATGACAAGTACAGACAGTATAACAATATAAGTATAACAATATAGTACAGACAGTATAACAGTATAACAATACGCCCAACAATACTACACACATTTATAGTATATAGAACCAGGCCCGTAACCAGTTATGAGGCCACGAGGTCCAGACCTCTGTATATTTTTCATGTTCAAAAATAAAATTTGTTCTTTAAATTACTAATTTGCTGTTAAACTCCTCATATGAATGCCTGCTTGACATGCATAATTCAGTTTAGACAGTTTGCAAGAATGTTTAGCTTCCCTGGTATGAAAATGATCGCTGCGAGACGCTGGTGGAGTGAACGAGGTTTGGAAAGCAATCAAAAAAGCCCATGGACAGGTTTTTGCTGATGGGATACGACATTTGGTAAGGGAAACTCAAAAAATTATCATGATATTATCTGTCATAAACGTTATCAACGCTGTCAAAAACAGTAGCATTTAACACTAGTACACACAGATCTGTAGAACAAGTAGGTTACAGAATGAAATGAAATACACAAAAAAATTTATGTCATTCAGTATAGTTACATTTTCACAAATCATGCTATAAACTTTCATAAGAGCACTAGACAAAGTTATTGTAGTTATGTATTGTTGCAATAAACAACTGATATATCCACCCTTAAATATAGTAAAGTATTAACAAATTTTGATGCAATAAATAGGGTATAATTTAAAAATAATCATCCCTCCAAAACAGAGAAAAAATCTTTCATAAACATCTACATGTCTGTCTCCTTTAAAGTCTTTATAGTGTATATAATGAGTTGTATTTGTAGGGGTTTGTAACACAATTCTTTAAAATTTTCACAAATCATTTTCATTAATTGAAATAAAATTAAAATCAAATAAAATAGAAACTTTAGATGAAAAAATTAGGGATGCACGATATATCGGCCACCATAACGGTATCGGCCGATAAATGCTCATTTTTTCTGTTATCGGTATCGCCAAAAAACTAACTGATATTACTAAAATTAGTTTAAGTTACTAAAACTAAACTGAAATAAATATAAATTAAAACTAAGTAGAAATATTAAAAAAACAAAAACTAATTAAAAAATGACAAAAATCAATCAAAAAATAAATAAATAACACTGCACACAAATCAAGAGTTCCAATAAAAGGAATGACTTGGGAATCGGATCATGGTCACCTGAAATGTGGAAAGTGTGTAATTTTTGGTTTGTTGTAATGGAACTGGCATGCGAATGTTACAGGCCTGGCTGCTCAAACACAATGCATTCCAGTGACAGCAATACACTGTTACATGAAAGAGACCACGCGCAACGGCCAAACTATTCTCTCCATCAAACATTATCCCCAGGAACCATCTGTACCTGCACACACTGTACCTGAGTGATCCATGACTTACTGACATCAAGCTAAATGTGACCTAACCTGCCCAAATCCTCTCACAAAAGTCACCAAGTGCAGTAGCGTGTTTAGGCACCACGCAAACAACGCAATTGCGTGGGGCCCTGTGATATGGAACATGATTTCTACCGAGGGGGAAGCCCTATGATAAGCCCATTTACTGTAAATATAATTTCCCAATTTTACATTCTTTTCAGGAGAAAAAAAGCTCCTGTGAAGTAAAACGAGAGCTAACAGGCATCGGGTTGGGTGGTGTAGGGATGAGTTTCGGTGTTATGGAGCTCACAGGTTGCGGTCCAAAACATCAACTCGTACACTGACGTTTCAACCAATCAGCTCCTTAAATCACAGTGCCTGTGTGCTGAATGTGTGCTGCCGTACAAGAACCCATACATGTGTTTTTCTGCTTGTGCATGTTGGCATGTGTGTGTGTTTGTATGACCTGTGCCCTGCCCTTATCTCACCCCACCCACAGCATGTATGAGAGTGTGTGTGCATCCATCTGTGTGCGTCTGTCTGTTATCTCTCTTCCTCGCCCTGTCTGCACACTGTCACACTAATGGAGTCGGAATGAGGCAGCGATAGTGAAAAAGAGACGCAAGAGAGAAAGAAACATTACTCGCACCTCATTCTGATTTTTAATAGTCTTGTAGGTATTCCAGGAATGATGCAGTGCATTAGAGAGAGGGGCATGCAGACCCTCTATAAGCAGCTTATGGCTAGACTCAATCGGGCTAAAACGCTTTCTGAGCACTCTTATGTCACAGGGGGTTTCTGTGCTAGTTATCTTTAGGTAAATATCTGAAAACTATCCACTCCATGCCTCTCAGAAACCAAGGAATAGAAGTTAGTAACTGTTTCCCAGAATTCCTTTCAACACCCTCAATCATTGAGCCTTCCTTGCGAATAAAGAAAACACAGAAAGCATTCATCAAGGCTGTTTGTTTACTCTGAGAATGTGTGTCCATTCCTCTCAAATGTATTCGCCAAATTGACACAAGTGAGGTGTCGCAATTTATTACTAATCATTGGTTATAGCTTTTTATTAATATTTTGAAGTTGTTTTTGCTTTTATATTTTCCATATTCTTTTCAATTTTAGATTTAGTAAGATTTAGTTTTTTTGACATTGACATTTTTTATATGTCTATAGTTTATTTATGTCTATATATTAATTTTTATTTCCGTTTTAGTTTATTATTTTAGTACTTCAAGTTAAACTAAAAGAAAATGAGAAATTATGCTAATTCATAGTGATCGACCGATATTGATTTTTTTTTTTATAACCGATACCGATACCAATTATTTGCATGTTTATGTGCCCGATAACCGATATGCAGAACCGATATTTATTTACTGTTATAAAGTAAATAAATGACTGAGTGAAGTAAGAACATACTTCACTTTGGTTTTTCCTCTTTTCAGTCATCTTTTTTTTTTTAAGTGTTGTAAATTAGCAGTCTTTCATGTTAAATTTAATCTTCATATTACAACAATAAAAAACAAAAGCATCAACAGCAACAACACTAATATTAACAATAAGCAAAATAAATGTAGAATGTCTAATGTTTTTAAATGGAGAAAATAAAGGACAGGAGTCGTATCAACTTCATTTTAAACATCAGTTTTACTAGGTTTATAAGCTGTTTAATAGCTACAGAGTCAAGAATAATTCACTGGATAATGTTAATTCATGTTATAATGTTAATGTTCTCTGGGATATTGGAATATAACAAACAAAACATTGTATTTTATTGCATATCTCAACTGGAATGTTATATCAGAATTATTAATAATGTTTTTGTCCTAGATTATGAAATGCCTGCTGACAGCGCGGTTTATCTATGCAATTACACAGAACTATACTCAAACTGCGATCGCTCGCAGAGATAAAAAATAATGTATTTCCATAGAGTTGTATTTATTTAGATGTTTATTAGCGAAATAATGGTTATATACAGGGGTGCACATACGTTTTTCAGCCTGGTTCTCATAAGAGAACCTGGAGATTTGATTTGGTCCTCACATTGCACATAGTGTGACCCATTAAATTACTATAACTATAAAACAATAAATAAGTAATAGTGATAATATTATTGCACTTTATTTTGTTCGTTTTTTTATTATATAATAAACTAAATAATAAAGTGTGATAATACTATTAAAGGGAGTATTAAATACAAATACAATTATTTTATAGTAAACTTAAAAATAAAATGCTAATATTTACTTATTTTTTTTGTCAATTTTCATAATTTTCAACCTTAAATCAGCAGGCTTTTATTTTGGCGAGTTGTCGGCAAGTAAGTAGTATATGTGCTTCCGGGTGTAGCGCTGCCGAAGAGCGTCAGTGAATGAAATGTCACAGTTTTGCATTGTGCTTTGAAAACGGCAGCGGGCAGCCTAGATTTATGCTTTTGAATAGAAATCTTATACAGTACAGTTTGTTGATCTAAAATGGTATTGTGCATTAACAGCTGACAACCATGTACGCAAATGCGCTGTCAGAACTTATTTATACAGCACATTTTTTATTTTGGTCACGCATGCGGACCACTTATGTGCATCCCTGGTTATATAGCAAATGTTAATACAATTTAGGGTGTTTTAAACAAGTGAATCTTGTTAAAAGTTACATGCGGTGAATGCCAAGCTGCATAAACTACATATCAGGCATTTATGTAATGCATCTAATTTGTGCATAAATGGCTGTTATGTTAAATAAAGTTTACTAACTACAACAAATCAAACCTGCACCATGTCGTTGTTGTCTTGTTTCCCCTCAGACGCGCTGCAATGGCAATCCTGCGCGCAATTCTCAAAACACCCACAAGAGGGCGGCGTTTATCGATGAATCCGATATTACAAAACCGATAACCGATTATGGTAAAATGCTTAAATATCGGGAAGATTATCGGTAAATCGATATATCGGTCGATCTCTACTAATTAACTGCAATAAGTTTCCCCCCCTAAATATTCTTTTATTATATTTCAAGTAAAATTTACTAAATTTTAATGGTTAAAATCAGCTCCGAAGATGAAAACAATTTATATATATAATAATAATAATAATAAATAGTTTCTTCTAGACATCAATGAGATTAAATGGAGAGCAAATTGAGAATTTTGCTCAAGTCTCCTGCTTCTCAGATATTTCTTCTGGAGAAAAAGTCCCCATTAACCTCACATGTGTCTCCTCTGGATTTACAGAAGAGATCTACACAGTATCGAACAGTATCGAACTGTGCTCAGATTTGCCAAAACACCAGAGTCTCAGTCAAAAGTCAGAGACTCTCAGAGATATAATCTCAAACATTTCTCATCGGATCCTTTAAATGTATGACAACCAGTATGTGTCTTTTTCTATTCTTCCTTGTCGGAGAAACACCCAAGTTGACTTTTGAATGAAACAAGTTTTGACAGAGCGACCTCTGAGCAATTAAATTTTCCTCTAAGGGTCAAATGAATCCTACAGACAAACAGCTCAATCTGCCTCTTCTTTTGTGCTTTGTGTTGCTGTACTCCAGTCCACAATGGATGTTCATTTAAGATACCCTCCCCGCATAACACACACACAAACACAAACAAACAGAGCACAAACACACAGAGCATTCATTGGGAATCATGGATGTGGAGCACAATTAAACACTGCAACCAGCCATCAATTCAATTGCACAAATACACATAGGGAGAGTCAAAAAGTAGAAAACGACAACAGAATCGTAATGAATCACAATCAGGATCTACTGCTTGATTCACAAGTGTTCTCAAAAACACAAACAAGCCATAAACAGACACCTGAATTTTTATATTTATTTGCAAAAAATAAGTGTGTCCACACCACAATTATTCCAGATTTCACATCACATGCTAACGGATACTGGCGTATGAGAACATTTCTAGCGTGTCTCTGTGGAAAAGGTTGTCAGATCATCTCTAGGGCAGAGGCAGTAGGGTTTCGGCCGGGACCAGAGGCGCACCGTCTGCCTCACTCCCCAACTGAAGAATGTAAACATGTGAAATTCTCGTTAAAGAGCATCGCTTGATGGCCGTGAACTCCAGAGCCCAATGAAGGCAACAGTGTTTACAGTGAAATGCTGTCATATAAACAAACTGTTACACCTGTTCTGAGAAAACACATTCACGACTAATGATGTGCCACAAATTATGGTTGGAATATCCCACCAAAATAAATAGTTTGTCTTAGAACCTGCCATAAACAACCATGGCTTTTATCTGCCAAGAATGACAGAGAAAGGAATAGGACCACTTTGAGAGGACAGTAAAGTTAATACAGTGGGGTGAGCCATCTTTCTGAAGAAAAGAAAGATGACATGAGAAAAGAGAAAAGAAAAAGAAGCAGAAGGCAAATAAAATCAACATTTTGCAGTAATGTAACCACAAGTAGGCTAATGCTTAAAAGGGTGAATCACATATCCAGGTCACATTTAACCCCTAAAATCAAAAGGAAAAAGTATTTACATGTGAAAATAAATTCTTTGTTTTAGGACCATTATGGTTTTTAATTGTTTTCAAGACAATTAAGGACATTTTCTCTCCAAATGTCATTACCACAATGCATCTATATATATTCTCATTATTCTCAATAGCGATTTTAGTTACTGCATTTGTTTTATTGTCATTACCGCAATGTATCTAAATATTTTTTTATAATTCTCATTATTCTCAATAGGGATTGTAATTACAGTAATTTATTTTTTAAAATTTGTCAATTGTCTTTACCGCAATGCATCTCTAGACATTTGTTGTAATCAAGATTTTTTGTAATTGTCATTATTCTCATAGTGATTGTTATTACTGTAATTTAAAAAATACAAAAACAAACTGTAATTAAAAATACTTTGTCTTTTAAAAGACAAAGTATCGCTTTTTAATGATGTGCCACAAAAAAAGCGATAAGTATCGCTTTTTATTTCTCCTCTTTCCTACTACTTGTTTCCCTTCTGTTTCAGTTTTTTATAACCATTTCTTACGATGTGTCAGTAAGTTGTTGTTATTTTAGCATGTGTGTTTGGCTCAGTGTTATTTTTTTAGGATTACTGATAAACTAATGTAGTTTGATTTGTATTAGTTATCTATTTTAGTTTTAGTTACAGTTGTAGTAATGTTGTCATTTTATTAGCTTTTTTATTATGTCTATATAGGTTTTTTATTAAGTTTTATTTAATTTGAGTTATTTCAGTACTTCAACATACAAAATGGAAATGAAATAATATATATATATTGAATGTATTTATATATATGTACATGTATATGTGTGTGGTTATACATTACACACATGTAGTTGTTTTTTGGTGTTTGGCTTAGTGTTATGTTAGAATCATTATTATACTCATACCTTTTGTTCTTTTAATATTTTGAATTGTTTTTAGCTTTATTTTTTTGTTTTCATTTAAATGTTTAGTTTTGAAATGTTGTTGTACGCATTTGTAATTTTTATTTAAGTTCTTTTATTTTCTTAAATGTGTGTATGTATATATATATATATGTATATATATATTAATAGAGTTTTAGCTTTGGATAAAAGCGTCTGCTCAATGACTAAAAGTAAATTTTATTATGTCTATATAGGTTTTTTATTAAGTTTTATTTAATTTGAGTTATTTCAGTACTTCAACATACAAAATGGAAATGAAATAATATATATATATTGAATGTATTTATATATATGTACATGTATATGTGTGTGGTTATACATTACACACATGTAGTTGTTTTTTGGTGTTTGGCTTAGTGTTATG
The DNA here is from genome assembly GCF_001515645.1 of Sinocyclocheilus grahami. NCBI lineage: Eukaryota > Metazoa > Chordata > Actinopteri > Cypriniformes > Cyprinidae > Sinocyclocheilus > Sinocyclocheilus grahami. The sequence goes on from NW_015505938.1 coordinate 333,987, forward strand.
TTAGAATCATTATTATACTCATACCTTTTGTTCTTTTAATATTTTGAATTGTTTTTAGCTTTATTTTTTTGTTTTCATTTAAATGTTTAGTTTTGAAATGTTGTTGTACGCATTTGTAATTTTTATTTAATTTCTTTTATTTTCTTAAATGTGTGTATGTATATATATATATGTATATATATATTAATAGAGTTTTAGCTTTGGATAAAAGCGTCTGCTAAATGACTAGAAGTAAAGTAAAAGGCAAATACTACCATATTGTATTTTACAATTAAAATATAGTGCATTTTTCATTATGTTAATAACAATTAAATTTTTTTTATTTGCATTATCGTAATGAAAATTGTTTATAAAATGTATTAAATTGTCATTAAACAATGCAACAACAAAAAAATCTTCAAAATAAAATTATTTTTTTCTTTAGATTTTGACCAATGGCACAACACAGACAAATCAGAGCATATCACATGTGATTCATCTTATTATTTTCATTTTATTTTCCTTTTCCTTGCCCAACACCAGCTATCTATTCATTAATCCACCTCTCTCTTTAATTCTCCTATTCTCAATGTCTCTTAACCATTACAAACACACCATTTATCACATTCCTCCCTCCTTCCCAGTGTTTCTTCTCAAACCCCTCCTTCTCTCTCCTCTGGATTCAGTCCTTCGCTCCCTGCATCCGTACATCATACATGCGATCCCCTCCACCTTTCTGCCCTTCCCCAACATTCCTACACTGATTTCTGCCCGTCTGACCCTGCGATGGCTCATCGGTAGCCTTCTGTGTCTCTCTCTCCCCCAAAAAATCCAGCATGACAGATTCAATCCTGTTAAATCACACACCCATAATGTTTGACACAAAACTTTACCAGTAGACACATGGTGGTAAAATACATACCAACACATATTGGCAAAAAAATTTACGTCGTTCACTTCCACAATGAAAATTCTGTCATCATCTACTCACCCTCCACTTGCTCCAAACCTGTATGAGTTTCTTTCTTCTGTTGAACACAAAAAAATATTTTTTTGAAAAATGTCGGTAACCGAACAGTTGATAGGCAACATTGACTTCCATAGTATTTTTTTTTCCTACCATGGAAGTCAATGTTTCCCATCAACTGTTTGGACACCAATATCTTATTTTGTGTTCAACAGAAGAAAGAAACGCATACAGGTTTGGAGCAAATGGAGGGTGAGTATATTTGAGAAAGAAGGTGATAAATTTTCATTCTGGAAGTGAACTACTCCTTTAACTGGAATATGTATTGATACTGAGCTTTAACTGTAGGAAAGTATGTTATTGAGAAATAAGTGTAGAACATCATCAGTAACTAGAGGGGTTTTTCTGTATCTTTTCAGGTGACAATGTTATGATATTGTGCATGTAATGCATACCTAAACATACACAGTACATAATCAAATTTTAATTTCATCCCAGGCAAAAAGCAACAAAAAGTAGCAGCAAAGTACCAAAACAATACCAAGTTTTTGGACGTGCACCATGGTATCTTTTAAAGCAGTGTTGGGGGTAACGCATTACAAGTAACGAGAGTTACGTAATCAGATTACTTTTTTCAAGTAACTAGTAAAGTAACGCATTACTTTTTAATTTACAAGAGAATATCTGAGTTACTTTTTCAAATAAGTAACGCAAGTTACTTTTTCCCCAATTTATTGACTGACAGCTCTGCTGTCGCCATGCTGAGAGAAATCAGATGTTACTGTAGCTCTGAAATAAATATGAATATGCATTATCTCACTCACACAAAACACAGATTCAGTATTCCTCAAAATGAATAAAAATAATGCAACTCAGAATATGACGCAAACCTGCAATAATTAAAATGTTAAACAACACAAATATCCTTTATGTATTTAATCCTTTTCTATTTTGCTTCTGACCTTCGCTGATCCAGTTCAAGCGTACTAATAAACACAAATTACTCTAGTCTTTGTTTATTGCTGAAGTGTTGAAATGTCTTCTTCTGTATTCTACTGTACTTTCCCTTCAGCCTGAGGCGCATTCATTTCACTTCTGGTGTGAGAAGGCTTTTATATTTGCCAAAAATATAACTTTTTAAATTTAAAAACAAGCAAGCAAGCCCTGTCCAGATTTTTTAAAGTAACGCAACGCATTACTTTCCATAACAAGTAACCAAGTAACGTAATTAGTTACTTTTTTTATGGAGTAACGCAATATTGTAATGCATTACTTTTAAAAGTAACTTTCCCCAATTAAAGTAACGCAAAAGTAACGTAACGCATTACTTTCCATAAGTAACCAAGTAACATAATTGGTTACTTTTTTATGGAGTAACGCAATATTGTAATGCATTACTTTTAAAAGTAACTTTCCCCAACACTGTTTTTAAGTAGTGTGACCCTCGCATGCTTTTATCAGTGTAACCTAATGTAGTCAAGTTGACTCAGACATATAAAATCAGCCTTTTAGATCAGCTAAACACTTGAATATGGAAGCTGAACCATGGTATTACCATCTGATACATCACTGTAACGTTATTAGGGAAGAATCCAACAAACTATTCTTGAACTGTCACATCAACAGCTGATCAATGAACCGTCTTACCTTCGAAGAATCTCTGTAAGGCCTCCGTTTCATCGATCACGGCTTCCATTCTAGCGGCTCCCGCTTATAAACTCCATGAACGTTAACGGACGGAGCGGCGGGAGTCGCGTGCGCTTCAACCGCTCATCATCCCGTCCCGACGCACGATTATCTTTATATAAGTTACTAACACGACACTGAGCTCCCCGGAACGAATTCGGTATCAATATCTCCTCTGGATTATTAATTAATATAATAATAAAAAATAAAAAAAAACGGTTTCTTGCGTAAAACACAAATTCCTTTTCTGAGGAGATTTTACCTTTGAATGTCAGGTGGAGGCATATTCCAGTTTTCCCCGAGGATTTCGTTTATTTATAAGCACGATACATAACAGCAGATTTATTTCAAGCGAACGTGTCATTTGAAGTTAGATAAGATGTTTTATTCTGTTAAAATGAGCCTGTGAGCGGGTTTTGCGCGCATGGAGCTGCGCTCGAGCTCTACTTGCGCCGTGCGTGCGCGCTCAACGTCCTTCTCTCCGCGCTCGCGCGCTACTTGCGCCGTGCGTGCGCGCGCGCTCACTTGCGAGGAAAGACGTCAAAATGCCCCGCCCCCAACAAAACTAGTTTTAACAAGGATTTTCATTCCGGTTTAGCCGTGGCTATTTATTACGTATAAAAGTGACTTTTCAGGCCAACTAAAGAGACATAAAATTTAAGGTTTCCTGCAATACGAGACCCACAAGCACAGAAACCAGACCTAAACACCAGAGTTGGGTGTAATGTATTAATTATTAATTAGTAGCAGTAGTAGAAGTACTAAAGTTACTTTTACATTGAAAACGTAAGGGACTGCTCTGTAATTTAATCAGTTACTTTCTGATGTAGTATAGATGTTAGAACAATTAAATATAAAGCAATAGTGGATTTAACATCCAAGTTTAAAGGGGTCATATGACGCGATTTAAATTTTTCCTTTCTCTTTGGAGTGTTACAAGCTCTTGGTGCATAAAGAAGATCTGTAAAGTTGCAAATACTAAAGTCTCAAATCCAAAGAGATATTCTTTATAAAAGTTAAGAGTCAACCACGCCTACCTAAAACGGCTCGTTCTAACACGCCCCCACATGTCTATGTCACTGTGTGGGAAGATTTGCATAACGCCGCCCAAATGTTAACAAAACATAGTGTAGTATTGTTGTTGTCGCCGCCGCCATGTTGTGGAGACGCTGAGTGATTCATTATGAAAGCGAAACTACTTTGTTTGGTCTTCCAAAAGAGGACAATATCTGCTTTGTCATGCCTAGAGCTGATCTGTGCTGGTTGCTGAGGGAATACTACAACTTTGCGCTGTGGATCGCCAGATCGGCTTTCACCGTGGACGAAGCGGAGTCCAGCCCGGGGTCGTCACATGTGGTTGCCGCAGGCATCACAGTATGGGGAGGAGCGTAACATTTCCGTCACACGCTTGAGGTATTCGGCCAATCACAACGCACTGGATAGCTGACCAATCACAGCACACCTCGCTTTTTCAGACCGATGAGCTTTGTAAAAATCGACGCGTTTCAGAAAGGCGGGGCATAGAGGAGAAACAATAATGTACAGTATGTGGAAAATAATGTGTTTTTTGTACCTTAAACCGCATAAACCCATTTCATTACAGCAAATACACAAAATAATGTTCTTTTTAGCATATAATGTTAAAATGCGTTTAAAATCTGTTACCTTAAAATCTGTTATTTAAATACGTTGGTCAACAATTTACGCAATTGTATTTGTATTTGAAAGAATTAAAAGAGCAGTTCATGTCTATCCTTGTTTGTTAACTAAGGCTGATATGAGGTTTCAAAAACTAATTAGTAATAAGTAATACAATACCTTTTAGAGAAAGTAATTACAGTAACCTAATTAAACTGCTGAAGATGTAATAATTAATTACTTTTTTAGAGTAACTTATACCCACCACTACCGTAAACATAACTGACCATTTTTTTTATTGTAACGTTTCCAGTATGTGGGACAAATTTTAGCTTTGCATTGTTTTTGTGATTTTAGGTACATGTATTGCACTTGTATTGTGTTGTACCATGGTACACTTTGAACAATTGTTTTTTGAAGTTGTAAATATAACAAAGATTATATTTTACACTATAATATATTTTACATTATAAAATACAATAAATGTTTATATTTTACACACACAAAAAAAAGATATTCCCTGCTTTATACATCAAAATTTCACATTTAATTCAATGTTAGGCTGCTACACATTTCTTTGCAATTATTTGTGAAATTTACTAGCAATTTCTGAGTGAAAATTGTTTCACCACCATTTTTTTAGTTCATTTATCATTTACATTGTAGCATAGAGTGTAAATGATAAATGAACTAAACAAAAATACTGGTGAAAAAATTCATTCCGAAATTGCTAGTAAATTTCGCAAAGAAATGTGAATACCATGGTATTTGTATTTTTTAAGTGCGTGTAATCATTTAGTGTGGCATATTTCAAACTATTACCATCTGATAGACTCCGTGTATCATTCAATCATTCGTTTTTTTATTTAATATTGAAAGTAGAAAAATGAGAAAACAGCTCCTTTTTCGTTTTTTTCCTAAAAACGAAAAACGAGAATTCAGCTTAAATTTTAGTTTTTCGTGCATGGGTGGAAAAATTAATAAACAGCTTGAATATTCGATTTCTACACATATTTCTACTGATTGGTCAACCGAAGATCAAACCGTTCCGTCATCAGTTCTTCTGCAGTATCACGCAGCAGAATAATAGTCCTCCACTGCTGCAGTTGTATGGATTCTTAACGCATTTATTGCAACTACATTTCATCTTTTTTCATCAAACAAACAGGCTAATGAATAGCTCGACACAACTCGTACCGGGGCAGAGTCTAGACAGAGCTTTCTTCTGTGTAGATATAAATTATATTCTTTGCATCAGCTGGGCATGGCAGGGTATGATATGACAGCTGTCATAGCCTACTCACCGAGTAAGTCTGTTTGTTTAATTAAGAAATTAATTAATTTGTTTCAAAATAAATATTTTAAACACTAAGAAAGAAAGGAAAGAATAAGAAAAAGGGTCAGTTTTCTCCTTTTTCTACTTTCAATATTAAATCAAAAAACGAATGATCGAATGATACACGGATTTGATAGTACAGCTATTATTTTATTTTACATATTTTTGTCACATATTTTGTAACCTTCGCTTACAAAACTACATGGTATAATTGCGATTTTGTGTCATTTTGTATAATTTCATACAGTTTTTCATGATTCAGTCTTAAAAATATTGTAGCATCACATCGGTCGTGTTATTGGTTGAGGGATTGTGAATGAATGAGGTGTAACGCCATCATTTATCACTGCATGAGCTGAGTGATCTGTTTCTCTCGTCTCTTTATCCGCGACCTCTTTACAAACAATGACCCTGTGTCCATCCGACCCCCCTCCCAATCAAATGCAGTTTTGTTGTTTTTACTCACAGCTGGAGCATCTTTCTCTCTCTCTCTCGCTCTTTCTCTCGCTCTCCTTTTTCCTCTGTTTGACCTGAACAACACGTCCGTTCTTCCCACGACACACTGTGTGGATTGTTTGGGAGGATGCAGGCGAGAAAAAGAGAGCTTGAGGCTGCAGAGACAAAGAAACATCTGGCTGTGTTAATGCACTTCATCTAAATGTGAGCGTAGCTGTGTGGCTGCACACATGTGACCATCCACAATGAATGTGTGTGTGTGTGTGTGTGAAGTTACAGCATGTCTTACTCCAGCTGTATATGGCTATTGTTGACTAAAGTCATTGAGACCATGTCATTCAATAAAGCTAATCTATAACCAAATGATGACAGACACTGTGGTTTGTAGCAATTTAGACCTTGCGCTGTGCTTTTTTACTGCTGAAATAAGACCCCAACCCATTACCCTCTAAAACATTTTCAGATTATATTTCACAAAAAAAACTTTGAATTTCCTCTCTCTCTCTCTCTCTCTCTCTCTCTCAGCAAGTGTGTCTACATTCTGACTAATGTGTCTTATCATCCATTCCAGTAAATTATGAAGTGTGTGTGTGTTACATGCGTACAGTAAATGTGCATGTTTTTATTTGTGTGTGTGTGTGATTACTGGTTGCAGATATTTTTAAAACCAAATGTTTCCATGTGTACATTATTAAGAATTTTATTTTTTGTTGCATGTATCAAACAAGGCAAATCTGAGAATTAATTTATGAACATTTTCAATTTAATAGAAAAAAAAACAAAAACAGGATAATTTGTAAGGATTAGCCTTTTAAATTCATTTTAAAACTTCCAAACAAAGTTTTTGTCATGCCAATATTCAAAGGCTGTCTTCACAAACTTTGTTTTTCTAGTTAGAAATTACAGAAAAAACTATTTACTTTTAATTTCAGTTCATATTAATTTTATATGAAATTTGATTTGCAATTCTGCATCCTGTTTGCTACCTCAATTAATCTTCATAATAATTGATTTATAATTTACTTGATACCATATGAGCCTGATTAATTGGCATATTCATATGCACATAAAGTATTCGATCACTTATACTGATTAAAACATTCTCCAACCTGGAGCCATGCAGTGCCTTTTGAAATCATTTAAAACATACAAATAAACAAAACTGTGGAAAATTGGAACATGACATTCATGTTTAGAATATTTTTTTTATTTTCTATTTGGCAGTGTAACATTAATAAATCTAAAGAGTACAAAAAAGAAACTTTTACTGTTACCGAGCCAATTTAATCCCAACAAACGTATACACCAGAATCCAAAATGTTTGATGATTTTGATTTCAAGACTTTCTCGAATTTCTTACACTTTTATAGCTTCGCTTTCTTGTTATATTTAAGTATTGTTATTCTGTATAATATATTATTAATGCATTTTGTGTTGTATTTGCCTAGCAAAACGTCTATTTAAATATTGTATTGCATTCTGGTCACTCCCGTTCACTAGGGGGCGCAAGAGTCCTTCGACCGGCCGAACCGGGCAGTGTTGCCAAGTCCGTGGTTTTCCCGCAGAATTGTGATTCTTTAACACCACGAAACTCGAAACGCGATTGGGCTGGTTTTGTTGAGAAACCTGGCAACCCTGAGGGACCGAATCAAGATGGCGATTGGACAGGCAGGTAACCCGCGTCGTTGCCATAGATACTGATTTTATCAGCGAAAATAAACGTAGTTTTAATGATAATATACTGAAATCTGTATGTTTCTCTATTATGTATTCAGCGCTTGGAAATATTTCACCGTTATTTATGTGTTTTAATAGCGTTATTCGACGTTCCTGTGCTGTATGGAAAAGCGGAATGTTATTTTTTAATACGAAACTCTATGAAAGAGCAAGATATATTATGTTATTTCATTCACTTCAAGCCCTTGCGCAACATATTTCCTGTGTTTTTCCTCTCTCTCTCTCTCTCTCTCTCTCTCTCTCTCTCTCTCAGCAAGTGTGTCTACATTCTGACTAATGTGTCTTATCATCCATTCCAGTAAATTATGAAGTGTGTGTGTGTGTGTGTTACATGCGTACAGTAAATGTGCATGTTTTTATTTGTGTGTGTGTGTGATTACTGGTTGCAGATATTTTTAAAACCAAATGTTTCCATGTGTACATTATTAAGAATTTTATTTTTTGTTGCATGTATCAAACAAGGCAAATCTGAGAATTAATTTATGAACATTTTCAATTTAATAGAAAAAAAAACAAAAACAGGATAATTTGTAAGGATTAGCCTTTTAAATTCATTTTAAAACTTCCAAACAAAGTTTTTGTCATGCCAATATTCAAAGGCTGTCTTCACAAACTTTGTTTTTCTAGTTAGAAATTACAGAAAAAACTATTTACTTTTAATTTCAGTTCATATTAATTTTATATGAAATTTGATTTGCAATTCTGCATCCTGTTTGCTACCTCAATTAATCTTCATAATAATTGATTTATAATTTACTTGATACCATATGAGCCTGATTAATTGGCATATTCATATGCACATAAAGTATTCGATCACTTATACTGATTAAAACATTCTCCAACCTGGAGCCATGCAGTGCCTTTTGAAATCATTTAAAACATACAAATAAACAAAACTGTGGAAAATTGGAACATGACATTCATGTTTAGAATATTTTTTTTATTTTCTATTTGGCAGTGTAACATTAATAAATCTAAAGAGTACAAAAAAGAAACTTTTACTGTTACCGAGCCAATTTAATCCCAACAAACGTATACACCAGAATCCAAAATGTTTGATGATTTTGATTTCAAGACTTTCTCGAATTTCTTACACTTTTATAGCTTCGCTTTCTTGTTATATTTAAGTATTGTTATTCTGTATAATATATTATTAATGCATTTTGTGTTGTATTTGCCTAGCAAAACGTCTATTTAAATATTGTATTGCATTCTGGTCACTCCCGTTCACTAGGGGGCGCAAGAGTCCTTCGACCGGCCGAACCGGGCAGTGTTGCCAAGTCCGTGGTTTTCCCGCAGAATTGTGATTCTTTAACACCACGAAACTCGAAACGCGATTGGGCTGGTTTTGTTGAGAAACCTGGCAACCCTGAGGGACCGAATCAAGATGGCGATTGGACAGGCAGGTAACCCGCGTCGTTGCCATAGATACTGATTTTATCAGCGAAAATAAACGTAGTTTTAATGATAATATACTGAAATCTGTATGTTTCTCTATTATGTATTCAGCGCTTGGAAATATTTCACCGTTATTTATGTGTTTTAATAGCGTTATTCGACGTTCCTGTGCTGTATGGAAAAGCGGAATGTTATTTTTTAATACGAAACTCTATGAAAGAGCAAGATATATTATGTTATTTCATTCACTTCAAGCCCTTGCGCAACATATTTCATTCATATGTCCGCAGTGGGCCTATTTGGATTCGTTTAGGTTGTTTTATTTAGGATGTCAAGTGTTATTCTGGTTTTTTCTTGTAGGTAAAAACACCAATGTTGTATCCTTTGTGAATATTCACTAAATAACATAACCCCTGAAACATGAACGGATGAATGGACGAAAAAGATGATTAGGACAAAGCATTATTTAACTTACAAGTAACAGGATTGGATAGAATTGAGAAATTAAGAATGGGCTTCTTTTCAGCGAGTTGAATTCGCCACAGGAAGTTGACTCGCAGTGACCGGAAGATCATCTATCTATAGCTATAGATGGATTTGTTCATTTGATTTAGCTGCTGGCAAAGTTTCACATTCACAGATCCAAATGTTCAACTCCCAGACCGCTCTTTATTGTGTTTTTTATAAAAGAATTTAAGCAATAACTCTCTTTGATCAAACTGAGAACAAAAAACAACAAAAAACCATGATCTGTTTGTAATTCTTTTCCTGTCTTTAATGGCATGTAATTCTCAAAATTATTTCCAGGTTGTAATGTATTTAACACCCCCTTTCCTTTTATTTATGTCTGTTTTTTTCTTCTGTTTAGTTGTCTTCTTCATTGTTATTTCTTAAAGGGATAGTTCACCCAAAAATGAGAATTCTGTCATTAATTACTCACCCTCGTGTCGTTTCAAACCCGTTCATCTTCGGAACACAAATTAAGATATTTCTGATGGAATCTGAGAGCTGTCTGACCCTCCCATAGACAGCAAGGTAACTACCACGATCAACGTCCAGAAACGTAGCTGACACAAAACAGCATACGCCATTTACGTTCAGTGGATGCTCTGCAAAATGGCGCTTGGGTGGAGGAGACGAATTGATGAATAAAGTGTTTGTTTTTTGTTTGTTTTTTGCGCACAAAAGTATTCTCGTAGCTTCGTAAAATTACGGTTGAACCCCTGATGTCACATGGATTATTTTACCGATGTCCTTACTGTGTTTCTGGACGTTGATCGTGGTAGTTACCTTGCTGTCTATGGGAAGGTCAGAGAGCTCTCAGATTCCATCAGAAATATCTTAATTTGTGTTCCGAAGATGAACGAATGTCTTACGGGTTTGGAACGACATGAGGCTGAGTAATTAATGACAGAATTTTCATTTTTGGGTGAACTAACCCTTTAATGTAGGTATGTTGTTTAGGAGTATTAATAAAAAAATCTATCTATCTATCTATCTATGGCCCACGAAAATTCAAACTTAAAAGCCTTTTCAAAACTTGAAAAGTTTTTGTCAAGTCAGTATTCAAAGCCAGTTTTGGCTAATTTAGTTTTACTAGTTATATATAATTATTTATATATTACAGAATTTCTTTTCATTTCAATTAATATTCATTCTTCCCTACACTCAAATTTAAATAGCATTTCTGCATCCTGTTTGTTAATCTTAAAATCCATAATAAATAATTAATTAAATTTACCATAATTATCCTAACATTTAATTACCCATATTCATATATTCATAAGGTACTTATAAGATATTCCAAAGAATGCTTTTGCATGTTTTAAGCCTTAAAGGGGTCATATGATGCGATTTCAATTTGTCCTTTCTCTTTGGAGTGTTACAAGCTCTTGGTGCATAAAGAAGATCTGTAAAGTTGCAAAGACTAAAATCTCAAATCCAAAGAGATATTCTTTATAAAAGGTAAGAGTCAGCCACGCCTACCTAAAACGCCTCGTTCTAACACGCCCCCACATGTCTACGTCACTATGTGGGAAGATTTGCATAACGCCGCCCAAATGTTCACGCAAAGAAAGAAGGTGTAACTTTTATTCTCGCTATAGTATTGTTGTTGCCGCCGCCATGACGTGAAGACGCTGTGTGCTTCGTTGTGAAAACGAAACTACTTTGTTTGGTCTTCCAAAAGATCCAAATCCTGCTGTATCTCTCAGCAGCTTACAGTGTGTTTTACTTCCTGTCCACCCTCTCCAGATCATCTACAAAAGTCTTCCTCTTAAGTCCTTAAAACTGGTTTTGTAGTGTTTTTTGGGGTCATTAGAGGTATTTGGTTAGTCAGTCATCACTAATACTATTGCTCATGCATGCATATGTTTATGGATTTAAACTAACTTTCAAATTTTTTATGCTATCTTTGTGACAGCTTATGTGTTGAGTTATCCTGATGGCCGACTCGCTTTAGACATGTGTCTACTGTTTCTTATGGCCAGTCTTGAGGTCCAGAGGGTGTACTGGGGTAAGTTTGGCAAGATCCTGTTTTTGTTTAGGCAATCCATGAGCAAAAAAACTTCCATTGGCCTTTCTTCCTCAGGGGTCAGGGGGAACCTACAGGAGAGCGAGAGCTACACAGCTTCAGATCTGATTGCAACAGGTGCCACAGTGCTCGCACATGCTGCGAGCTGACGTCATTATCGGCTCCATCCTGATCTGCTTGTATGGTCTAACAGGAATTGTGGGGCTCGGACGCTGGCGTGCTTCACCAGGTCAGAATTCATATGCTTGTAATTTGGCACTGATAGTTCCATGAAGAACCTTTAAACTCCATGGAACCTTTCCATTCCACAGGAGGTTCACAAATGGTTCTTTTAAGAAACAAAACAAGAACAAAAAAGCTGCCTTGCTTTGTAAGGCTGCATCAAAAGTGAAATGCTTTACGCAGCAATTCCGAGCATCATCCAAACTGCATTTTTCCTGCAAAAACTCACGGGACAGTCAATTTGCAATTGATTTCACTTGAGTTTGATTGTTAGTAAATGTTGGTGAACTAACAACAGATAATAAGCAAAAATATGTAACATTTATTGAAATCCAATTTTGCTTGAGCACGTCACACTTTCTCACAAAATATGATGTGCAGTTTCAAAACTTTTGACATTCAACCACTTTTTTTTATTTTAATAAGAGCTAATACACATACAGTAGTCAACATTTGAAGTGGATCAAAAAAGTTAATCAAAGTTGTTCTAAGACAAGAACGCTTTTAGGTTAACTTTGATGAAAGATTTTGATCCACTTCAAATGTTGACTACTGTAAATAATTTGAAAAACTCTTCATATTTTGTGATTTTTTTGTTTGTTTGTTTGTAGTTTTTCAAAAAAGTTTTTATTCATATTTTTGAACTCAGCTTCATCAAATTAGGGAATATTACACCTTTTTTGGCAAATCAGAAGACAAGATGCAGGGCTGTGTTATAGCTATTATGTTCAATTATTTCCATTTCTAATACATTTTTATATTTCTATAAATTATTTATAGTGATCACAATCAACACTCCATCTCCCATGATGGCAAAGCAAAAACCAGATTTGTGATAACTTTGCAATTTTATACAAAATAACAGAACTGAAATAATCACATGACATAAGTATTCAAACCCTTTGCTATAACATTTGAAATTTAGCTCAGGTGCATCCTATTTCTCTGGATCATCTCAGAAATATTTCTACACTTTGACATAAAATTCAATAGTGTCTGTTTTACACAATATTTAATGTGAAATATTTTAATATTTGTACTTGTAGAGCATCATGTGTTTATCTTAGCAACATGCTAACGGCAAAGTCTATGTTCATGGCTTGGCTATCAGCACAATGCAGCTGCTGTAACCCAGACTGTAACGTCACTGTCAGAACAAAAGATTCGTAAAATGAGCGTGGGGACAAGGCAAGAGATGCAGTCAATCTGTCGGCCCATGCCGAGCCGCAGATACAGTGATCGGCCTCCTGAATGAACCACACTTCAATAATGCAAGCTTAAGACTGGCCTTCAGAAACTAAGTCGATTTTCATTCAAGGGAAAAACACGGGAAACAAAAGAGACGGACAATTAGTAAGATTAGGCTCTTAAAAGTCAGATGGTGTATTCTCACATCTGTACCCTGTAGAGTTTCTGAAGAAATCCCAACTGTGTCTCAAACTGCTTAAATTTGCCAAGACACCAAAGTATACGCAGAAGTCAATCTAGTTTTATTTTAGGAGAAACTTCTGAGACACATTTGGTACTGAAGTGAAACATAACCATGAAGTCTCATAACCATAATGTCTTGTACTTACTTTAGCCTGGTTTCTCATGACAACACTATTTAGTTTTATTGCTATGCAATCAACTACTGTTTGCTTATCTATAAATCAAAGTTTGATTACAATTCGTAATCTGCCATATATATTTTCATAAATAATACTTGACAACTGTTGTTTGTAAACATTTCCCTAATGCAGAATTATACAACTTTTTCTAGATCACTTACCTGTATAAGACTGGGATCTGCATGTCATGTGTACATCATTTAAAAATGTTGTCAAAAATATAAATTATATATTTTTTTGAAGTAGACACTTTGAAGTGCACTTTTAATGTGTATGATCCGTTTCTTTAATAAAAAATACTTTTTATTAACGGGACACTTTTGAAACTCATTTTTAATCATTTGTTCAAATTAAGAATGCATTACATTTGTGTTCTGTTGCAGGAATCTCTGAGGCAAGGAGCTCTGGGACCGATCTAACATTGCAAGGAGTTTGGAGACCATGGTGCCCATTACAGGACCCTCTTTGGCAGCTGTAACATAAAATTCTGTTACATGGAGGGGGCACTAACTGGCACTTCTGGGACCAGGAGGCCATGACAGATGAAGGGAGCTTGGTGGGAGCTTTTGAACTGAGATGCTTTGGTTTCTGGCTGTGGTTGAACCATATCACAGGAACTTCTGAAGAAGCAATGACGGGAATATCTGGAACCAGGTGGCCATGACAGATACCTCTGGGCCTATATGGGGATCACTGGGAGCTTAGAGCCCAGGGTGGCTGTGGACTAAGATGGCTTTTGGAGCTGGCTCTGGCTCGGGCCTTTACAGGAACCTCTGAGGAGGCAACAACACCGTTGGGGTGCCTATGACAGGTGTGGAGCAGCCATAGCAGGAACCTCTTTAGTAGCTGTGGCTTGCATGGTGGCAGAGAATGTGAACGCTGTCATTGTGGAGGTGGAGACAGAGAGCTCTGGTATTTGGACAGCTGTGGCAAGAACCTCAGGAATGGAGCTGGCCATGATGGGAAAAACAAAAGGGGCAACCAAAAGAAGTATGTACATATAGGGCTGGACGATATGGCCAAAATTTATATCACGATATATTTCTTAATTTCGGTCGATACGATATAATTCCGATATCGATATGAACACTATTAAAAAAGCCTCATAAAAATGGCCACAACAGATGTCTGTACCTACAAACTTATGAAAAATTCATTTGCCAACTCTATGAAACCTACTCCTATAAAACTATATAATTTTTTAGGAAAAAAATTGCGCAAATAAATAAATGTTCACCTTTTATTGGTATTTAGCCTTCATACAAACAAGAAATGTGAAATCACTGTCAAATAAATCTCAGACTCTCCTTATTAATATTAATATGTTTTACTTCAAACTATAGGCTAACATACCAGTCAACAGTTTTTGAACAGTAAGATTTTTAATGATTTTTAAAGAATTCTCTTCTGCTCACCAAGCCTGCATTTATTTGATCCAAAATACAGCAAAAACATTAACATTAAAATAACTGTTTTCTATTTGAAAATATAATTTATTAATTATATTTTATTTTATTAATTATTTCAAAGCAGAGCTTTAGCATCATTAC
>NW_015505938.1:349235-416735 GCF_001515645.1 Sinocyclocheilus grahami
TGCAGGAGAGCCCTGAGGAGGTGACCGCATTCTGTGCAGGAAGATGGGAAGGACATTTAACCTTGAACTTTACACCTTAAATTACCTTAAACTTTCTCTGTTTGATCATGTTATTCAAAACTAAATATAGTTTCTATGATTATGATAATTATTTTTTTGTGATGAAGATCTCACCTTTTGACAGGCCGGGTTTGGACCAGTGCTTGTAATGCAGCAGGAACAGGTCATAGTCACTAGGGAAACGTCCACACAACATTGTGAACATTAGACCCCCTGGTGACCAGACTGTCGCTGGCCTGCCGTAGTACTTCCCCCTGCTGTGGTACTCTGGAGGGGAATATACTGCTGTGCCTGCAGGAGAGAGGAGTTTGTATGATGTGCAAGTTTGCATTAATGCAGCACGACTGTTCTGTATCTATTAGGAAGAAATTAATTATATCATACATACCATGGTATGACTTGTATGGTGACCTCCTCAGAATGTCCCCGCATCCGAAGTCAATCAGCTTGACTTCGGATGTCTCCCTGTTTATCAGAAGGTTGTCAAGCTTGACGTCACGGTGGAGCACTCCGCGGAGGCAGCACATGTTTGCAGCGTTGAGCCGACTGCCACATGATTTGCCGTGCTGTTTCTTCATCAAGGCTTCCACTGTGACACCTCATGAACTCTACCAGATTCTCACAGGGGAGGAACATTCGAGGACCATGACGAAGTGGTCAGGGTGGTCCTGCCAGTCCAGCAGCCTGATGATTTCTGGCACGCTGGGACCTTTATTCGCCAGGATGGTGAGGGCGATTTCTTTTGGAAGAGGTTTTGGATGATCAGGCGAGAAGAGTTAAGTTATTATGATGGTTACATGGAGGTGGTTTCTCAGATATGGATTTAGCTCAGTCTTAATTTTATTGTGATTAATATTAATATGAGACATTTTATATTTTTATATTGCAATCTACTTACAATGAATATACATTCTGTGTGCTGTCTTTGTGACATATTTCAAAGCCACCTGACGAACAAACAAAAAATATTTCAGTTAATTAAGATACACTTAGGGTTGAGTTAAAAACATTTGGTGGCTTGGTAATATATTTTTACTTTAAGGTCATCCGCCAAACGTCTCCCTTCGTACACCACGCCGAATCCACCTTTGCCCAGCTGAGCACTCCGCGGATGCAGCACATGTTTGCAGCGTTGAGCCGACTGCCACATGTTTTGCCGTGCTGTTTCTTCATCAAGGCTTCCACTGTGACACCTCATGAACTCTACCAGATTCTCACAGGGAGAGGAACATTCGAGGACCATGACGAAGTGGTCAGGGTGGTCCTGCCAGTCCAGCAGCCTGATGATTTCTGGCACGCTGGGACCTTTATTCGCCAGGATGGTGAGGGCGATTTCTTTTGGAAGGGGGACTGGATGATCAGGCTAGAAGACAAATCGTTTTTATGATGGTTAGATGAAGGTGGTTTCCCAAATAGGGATTTGTTTTGGGAAATGCTTTATATTGTTTATATAGTGCAATGTACTTACAAAGAATATACATTCTGTGTGCTGTGTCTTCGTGACATATTTCAAAGCCACCTGATGGGAAAAAAAAACAAAAACTTAAGAAACACTAAGAGGGCTTAGAGTAAAGGATGAGACAGGACAAACATTTGATGGCTTGATAATGTGTTATTTGTATTAACGTTAAGATCATCCTCCAGACGTCTCCCTTCATACACCACGCCAAATCCACCTTTCCCCAGCTGATCACCAATGGTGTAGCGGCTGAAGATGTAGTCTATTAAAAGATAAAATAACATGAAAATTCAAATATTGAGAAGAGTGTTTTGCAATGTGTCAGGCAGTTTTCATGTAATTATACATTTTAATGACTGAATATATATATAGTTCAGTCATGAAACTCTAGATGGCGCAGGCGACGGGTTGTTAACGTAACCGATGATATTCAGAGAGTTAAACGACTTGGCACAAGCTGATTGGTTCATGCTGCATATGCAGCCAATGAGCTTACTGCCTTGCATTTATATGGCTGGCTAGCACTCACTAGAGTTTCCTGCAGCGCGCTTTCAGAGTTCTCTGAAACCCTCCACCTTCCCCAGCTCCACCTGTATAGATCTGCTACGGATTATTTTATATGCTATTTGTGCAGCAGCAGTATGTCTTAAATACTCATGGCACCGTATCGCCATATGCATTGCAGTAGCAGCAATAATCTACAACTACAGCAATAACCAACAGCAGCAGCAATTCATCAGCAGCGTAGCAGATCTATTCTGCCAAGACCAAATACATTAACATTGTCATATCCATCACCATGCTAAAATCTTCCGAGGGTTGTCATGATTTAATTATAGTTTCAACATAGATTAGTACATGTAGACCTATAACAGTAATGTTTTTAACATATCATGGAATAAAGATCTAATCATGGCCTCAACATGGATTTTGGTATAGTATGTACTGATGTGTTTTTTTGGCAGCTCTGAAGAAAGAGTGCAGCCTCCGCCACCACTTCTTGCTCTTTCTTTTCTCCTTCACTCTCCCTGCTTCCTTCCTCTCCTCCTCCTCCTCCTCCTCCTCCTCCTCCTCCTCTTCCCCAATAGCATCCAGCACCTCTGAACTTTCCGTTATTTTTTATATAGGCTGCTACAGTATAAAACAAGAAAAGGAAGAAAGAAAAAAAAAACACTACAAGAACAAAATCCATCAGAATATTGTGATAAAGCAAATATGTATCATAAATTAATAAAATGCTGTATCCTATCCAAATGTTTTAACATATATATATTTAAATATACAACATGTAAAACATTTTAAACAAAAACACATTAAAATGTTTTTTTTTCTGCATATGGAATCTTATATTATTAACTGGTTTAAAATGAAAATTGAGTGTGTGTGTTTGTGTTGATATATATCCTAAGACTAATGACTTTTAGAAATAACTTTTTGTAGCCATTAAGCACGTTCATTAAGCACGTTGTTAGTTTGTCCAGTAGAGGGCGTTTATTTAACATGTAATATGTTCAGAATCCGATTTGATTTAATCGTGTGCAGTCTGTGGTTTTACTGTGCGAGGTTTATTGGTGTGTATCTCTTCTCTAGCATATGAAATGATGTTTTTTACTGTGTGAAATCACTGATGTGCCCTACAGTCAACTCTGTTTGGGAACTGTACATTCAAATCCACATGCAAATTGCTCTTTGCTATCCTAATGCCCAGTTTCACCAAACCTCAAACAAATGTGCCTCTGAATTTATCACCAAGTCATTCTTTTGTGCAGTTTTATGAATAATGTTCATAAGTCAATGTTCAGCAGTCAATGTAAACCTGAGAAAGTGAGCATTTCATGTGTCATAGTTCTGTCCTCTGGTGTTAATTATAAACCAAAACTCAAGGTTTCTAAAGTCAAACACTCCACTGGTCTGTGCGCATGTACTGCAGTTCACCAACCTGTCTGCATACCAGTGGACTTTTTAATGTGTATGTGATTTTCTGTTTGATGTCATGTGTATTTTCATCTTAAAGGAATAGTTCACCCAAAAATGAAAAATGTGCCCTCAGGCTTTCCTGAGTTTGTTTCTTCATCAGAACAGATATGGAGAAATGTATTACATGCATTACATCACTTGCTCACCAATGGATCCTCTGCAATGAATGGGTGCCGTCAGAATGAACGTCCAAACAGCTGATAAAAAACATCACAATAATCCACAAGTAACTGCACTGACATATTTGTTTTGAACTGCTTTTGCTTGTAAACAGTGCTTGCTTCGTGCATATTTCTCTCCTGATTCAGATGAGACAACTTTTTCACTGGACTACGGACTGGTAGTTTGGTAAGAAGTGACTGTTTAATGCTAAAACACCTTAATGATGGATTTGTGTCTTACAAACATGCAGCGTTTTGCTTTACAAGATGTTAACTGATGGACTGGAGTGGTGTGGATTACTGTAATGTTTTTATCAGCTGTTTGGACTCTCATTCTGACGGCACCCATTCACTGCAGAGCATCCACTGGTGAGCAAGAAATGTGATGCTTAATTTTTTCCAAATCTACATATGGTGAGTAAATTTTCTAGCAAATTTTCATTTTTTGGGTGAAATATTCCTTAAGGAATTTTTTTTATCAAAAATGTTAAATTTGATTATAATCCACTCACCTTCATGGCTCTTTCATTCATGTAGAGCAAAAAGGAGCAGAATGTCCAGACAGTGACCACAGCTGTCAAGTAGACTTGGGTCCGTTTGTAAACAGTTGACTTGGAATATAGAACACGAGATGCATAGACTGTGTTTATGATGCTATTTGTGTTATTTTTGGAGCTTGACAATCTCTGGTCCCCATCTACTTTCATTTTGTACAGAATAAGGAAAGCTATTCGAGTTTGGAACGATGTGAGGGTAAATAAATGGTTACATTTTTATTCTTAAATAACCAGGTAAAAACCCATCCATCCTGATTTTAGACTGATCAGGAAGAGTAAAGTGTGTTTGCAGGCCGGAGTCACGCTCCATATCTAGTGACATACAAACCTGACCAATGTTCCACCTGGTTGCTCTTCTTTCACTTCGTTCTTTGAAGATGCTTCTCCTTGATCATACAGGGTTACAGAACTGGATCAGGAACAGGAATTTGCTTACATCCCTAAACAAACGTCACAATACGGCATACATGTTCTGATATAAATGCAGAGGTTATATCGATGTAAGCCAGGCATGCCCCTTTAAACCCATTTTCTGCTTTGCCAATATATGGTGCATAAAGGTTGGCAATAAAATGGTTGATAATGAAGGGAGGACGTTCAATAAACCAAATGTTATCTTGCTCCAGGTAATCAATTTTTAAGGTAGAATTTTTTCTGATATAGTGCACCAGGTGGAGGATACATGTTTTTAGCTCTGGAGAAAAGCAAAAAAAAAAAATCTGATTTATATTTTTTAGTGAAGATTTACATTTAAATGATTTGCATTCATATGCAGTAAATTACTTGTATGTTGAGGAAATGCATAAATGCATAAATGCATTGTGTGAAAGTGAAATTGATATAAAAATAGAGTATACAGGTGCAGCACCTTTAAAGAATATTTGAATTATTCAATGTTTTTTAATGCAATATTACGTATTATTTACATTTTACTTAATCTTACATAGGTCTGTGCATTTATTTATTTATTGTTTTACATTTTTAGTATATCTGTAAATAATGGATAGTCATTCAGTCTCAACGTAAAATTTAAATAAATTGCTTAAATGCATTGTGTGACATTTAAATGGAAATGAATGCAGCACCTTTAGAAAATAAGTTAGTTTAATTCAGTTTTGAGTATTATCAATAAAAAAAAAATTTTATTCCGTGTTTAATATTTTCTACCTTTTTACTTAATAATATGCTGTTTTGTTTATGTATTTTGTATTCTAATAGCAGTAAATAATGCAATAAAAATCCTCCAGTCGTTATCCAAAAAGCTTTTTTTTTTTTTGGAAGAGAAGTGAGATAATTTTATGTAAACATTCCTTTCATAATGTGTCCAAAAGAATAAGAAGTTATTAAAAGTTATTCATGTCCTTTTTTTTTTTTTTTTTTTTTTTTTAAAGCTACAGGGCGAAGTCCTTTAAATATTCCGTGACTAAAATGTTTAGTATATGTTCCAGAAACACTGCATTAAAAGGGCATGCGTTCATATGCAGGCTCCGCCCCCTCTCGCGCGGCAGGTAGCGTTACGAGCGCGAAGCACCTGTCACTCTCGCTCGAGCGCACCTGTTGCATCGTTCTAGACTTTTTGTCATCACCTTTATTTTTTGGTTTGACATTTTTGTATCAGCAAAGTCGCCTTGGCTACCCCAAACCCTCCGAGCTTGGAGCAAAGTTCACCTCTGTGAGAAAACAGATTGAGATGGAGCCTTGAAGAAGAGTTTACCGCAAGACTTTCTGGAAACGGGAGGAATTATCGGCGAACTGAAGAACGGGACCGTAGCCTCTCTCTGCTGAGGGTAAGAGCGCGTTTCTATACGCTGTCAACCCAAGGCCACTGAGAACGACGCTACGCGTCAAAACTAGAACGCGTCCGTTATAAGGAGCGCTTGCTTGCGATGTTTTACTTCTGAAGCGTCTTATTTGTGTTTTAATATGAACGGAACGCAATTAAGTGGAAATTTGCTTTGGTCAGTCACTCAAGTTCTTCGACGTGTCTAGCCGATAAATAGAGGATGCACACTTTAAAATGATTTTGAAGTTGTAAACAAACATTACTGGAGTGTTTCACAAGAACATAATATTTCAGTCTTTCTAGTTAATGTAATGTTTAATTCAACTTTAGCTTTCTTTATCATTTATTATTGCGATTTCTTTGTTGATTTGTTTTTCACTTTTCACCTTTTTTCAGTGTACTGTATGACATTAACAAATGCCATTTCATTTGATTTAATGTCTAGGCGTGGTGTATTAAAACGATCTATGATAGGCTATAAATAGCAAGAACCTCAGGTTTGTGGATTATTAAAGTGACGTTTTAAACTTTCAGTACTAATTCTTTAGCAAACATAAAAAATACTGGGTTGTTTCAACCCAACTTTGGGTCAAATATGGACTAATCCAACTTTTGGGTTAAAAATGTAATGTAAAAATTTAACCCAATGGTTGGGTTAGTCCATATTTGACCCAAAGTTGGGCTGAAACAACACAGCATTTTATAGAGTCTAATATCAATGGTTCTTGAGTCATCCCTGATAGCACACGTACATCACAGAGACGTCTATTTGACATCTATAGAGTCTAATATCAATGGTTCTTGAGTCATCCCTGATAGCACACGTACATCACAGAGACGTCTATTTGACGTCTGCATTTACATCTGCAAGACGTATTTTTAGAGTGTTTGCTCATCTGCAATACATCTATAGGACGTTTCCTATCAGATGTCAAATAGACGTTTAGAAGATGTCTTGAAGATGTTTATGATTTAGAATGTATGTAAAACTGACGTCTATCAGATGTTTGTACACAGCAGATGCTTTCCAGATGAAGCGATCTTTAACAGACGTCTTGCAGACGTGCGTGTGCCATCTGGGATGCAACTAAACGTCAAAATTTTACTTGCCAAGATATAAACAAGTCTGACTGAGGTAGTAACATTGAATAGATGGAGCTGAAATCCAGTGGTCTCAATTAATTAAATTAATTTATTGAACAAGTATATCGCACGCAAACTTAAGTGAATATCTCTGAACAACTTAAAATAATAAAAAAAGAGAGCTAATGAGAGCTAATGTCCTGTGACTCAAAAATCAATGATGTATTGCTTAACAAATCTGGTTTTGCAACTTATGCTTGACTGGCAATATTTGGAATGATAATCAGATATATGTGTGCCATTTATATTCCCAATAGTTGTTATCTTTTGAAAAGTAATATTTGTTTGGAAAACGTTTGACATTCAGGATCCGTTCCAGGTGAACGTGACCGCATTTTCAAACAACAGCAATGACAGCTTGACCCGAGCGCTTGATCAATCCCAAATCTAAACCTTCTTCTGACATCAGACTGGCAAACAAGCACATAAACGTCCCTCTTGATCACAATGCAAGACAAACACAATCATTCACAGAAACCATCATCATCATTATGGATGGGGAATAAAAGCTTTTAGCTGACACAAGCTTTTTGCTCGTGTTTGATTCGCATTATAAAGCCAATTCACCCCTGCAGGGCAAAGGTCCCGCAGACATTATCTCCGTTTGCCCATCTGTTTGAGGAGACATTACTTCATATACTGAAGTCAATATAGGTGAGCTTAATGGTCATGGAGGCTTGACTTTTTTGTTTATAGCTTTTAAAGCTCGCACAGATCAGAGGTTCGATTCGAACTAGGTTTTGTGGTTTTATTCAGGCCTGGGATCTGATTGGCTGAGGTCACCCAGAATCGTTAATTGATTGGTCGCTGTAATTCCTCCCACATCGATGAATCAATCTACTGTCCTGATGATGCCTAAAAATTAGCACAATAGAGCAGGTGAAGTGGAGACAGTCATCAGAGGCTGATTGTTTTTGCTTGGTCACCTAAGTGAAAGCAAATTAAATTACATATCATGTTCCTTGTCAAAACTGGACTCTGATGCATTGATTGATTAGCGTTAGATCAGGTTGCTGGATTGACGCTGTTCAGATGCTTGTTTTGGCTCAAAACTTCATGATATGTTCAAATATGAAGCTGAAATCATGCTTGACCTGGCATGAAACATGTTTGGCTGTGTTTTGCAGTTTTTAATAACCTGGACCATTATAAACTTCTGTGGCACTACTTCATATGTAATGTATATATTCATGTGTTTTGATGTTAAAACAGTGATTTACCGAACACAGAGCAGTACATCTGGAGAAATGCAGATCAACAAACGCAAACTCTGGCCATTAAACAAAACAGCCTGGACAAACAAAGCTAAAACCCAAATGAAAGGTGGAGTGGGTGGAACCAACAATGAGTGCTTAAGGTTAAAAACAAGTGCAGGAGTGGTGGAGGCATGTGAGGCGGCCTTAAGTAGCCACATTGTGAGAGGACATTTTGAATCCGCCCCAAAATGCCAGTCCATTGAACCGCTCAGGTGTGTCAAATACCACAGGCCGTGAGGCAATGAACCTGCAGTCTGTATAAACCTGGAATAAAGAGAGCAGCCATTTAAACTCACCTTGATAAAACATGAGCTGTGGGAAATGCCTTTGAACAGATGACACAATATACTACCAGTGCGTTACATCTAATAAAATAAACAATAGCGTTACAGCAATCATTTTTATGCAAAGTAATGCTAACCTGGACAAGATTTATGTATGATGCTATAATTCATGTATGATATTACAAAGTAATATTATATTATTTTGAACTTTTTATTCACAAAAGAATCCTGAAAAAAAAATGTACCATGATTTCCACAAAAATATTAAGCGGCACAACTGTTTTCAGTGTTGATAATAATCAGAAATGTTTCTTGAGCAGCAAATCAGCATATTCGAATGATTTCTGAAGATCATGTGACACTGAAGACTGGAGGAATGATGCTGAAAATACAGCTTTGCATCACAGGAATAAATTACATTTTACAATATATTCAAAAAGAAAACAGTTATTTCAAAATGTAATAATATTTCACAATATTACCGTTTTTATTATTAAATAAATGGAGTTTGGTGAAAAAAATCTTACTCCCAAAATATACCCAACACTCTCAGAAAAAAAGGTACAAAAGCTGTCACTGGGGCGGTACCTTTTCAAAAAGGTACACCTTTGTCCCTTTTAGGTACTAAAATGTACACTTTAGGTACTTAAATGGATCTTTAAGGTACCGCTATGGACTCTTTAGGTACAAAGGAGTGCCTTTTGAAAAGGTACCGCCCCAGTGACAGCTTTTGTACCTTTTTTTCTGAGAGTGAAACATACAGAACCTTCACAAATTTGCATAATAAAAGAGCAAATCTTGTCTGATAATATTGTGGAAGCTATCAGTTGGTAAAGCAGGACTAGTCAGAAAGGCGATGTTTTTAGTGTGGGGTCAATCACTGCTGTTTTTCCTCACCGTCAGACACCCAGGTGACAAGCAGGTGGTTTTTATAGACCAATTTCACTGTTTGCAAACACTGATGAGGTTTTTTGTGGGCGGAGCCTATCTGGTGGCAGAAAATGACAGTTTTAACATTGCAGTCTATTTCAAGCCATGGAATAAAAGAATAACAATGTAATTGAGTTTATATTTCAACATTTGGACTTTTTTCTTGTAATTCCGAGATTATAATCTCACAATTCTGATAAGAAAAATCAACTCGTCATTCTTTCTTTTTAGTTTATAATCCCACACTTCTGGCTTTTTTTCCTCAGAATTGAGAAACTCGCAATTGTTGACTTGAATAAAGTCCGAACTAGGAGATCTAAACTTGCATTAGCAAGAAAAAAAGTCAGAATTGTGAGATAAAATAGGTAAATGTTATAGTTTAAATAGTATTTCATGCATGTATTTCAACTGTAGGGCTAATACAATATGTCCCCTGTATGAATATTATATAGACCTATTGTATTTATGTTTTAAAAGTAGGGTAATCATAGCAGGTTTCATCCATAATCTGTCCGTTTAAACGTCTGCGTTTAGCTTCAATTGGCATCTTTGACGACAGTGTTATATAAAATGTATTTGCATTCCGATTCTGACATCCAAAGGCACAACAATACATTTTTTCTCTTTTTCCATGGATTTCACCTGTTTCCCTGCACTTGTTCCCAGTGTTTTTCTGCCACCACTATGCGCGCCCAGCTGCAAGTGACGTAACTGTGACGTCTACTCCAAATTGGTCTATTCAAAGTGGGATTGTCTTTTGCTGTGAGTAAGGGTTGTAGTTTGCCTGCGGTGACTAGTCATACTGCATGCAGAGTACACTCTTAAAAATAAAGGTGCTTCAAAAGGTTCTTCAAGCGATGCCATAGAAGAACCATTTTTGGTTCCACAAAGAACCATTGCGTCAAAGGTTCTTTAAAGAACCATCTCTTTCTTACCTTTTTGTAATCTGAAGAACCTTATTTCGCCACAAAGAAGCTTTTGTGAAACAGAAAGGTTCTTCAGGTGTTAAAGGTTCTTTATGGAACCATTTAAACAAAAAGGTTCTTCTATGGCATCGTGAAGCACCTTTATTTTTAAGAGTGTAGACAGTTTCCTTCTTCATATAACAGTGACAATCTTTCTAGAGCAGTTATCTTTTTTCTTAGCTATTTTAGATTTAGTATTTTTAATGTCAGTGGTTTAATGGATGAATCAATGTGAAAAGCAATGTCTTGTAGTGGTTTAGGACACTAATACTCTGAAGTAAACGGGTGTAGAAACTATTTTTACTCAAAAGTTGCTAGAAAGTTTGACAAATAATTACAAAAAAACAGCAAGTTATATAGTATTTTACATAAAACTAGAAAGTAGAAATACTGAAATTCTATTATCTTGTAAAACACTCCAATAATCTTTATTGAAAACGTATTTTGTTTCTTAGCAGAACCTTACCAGCAATTTCCTAATTTCTCCAGTTTTTAAAAGTTGTGTAAATGTTATGACAAAAAATAATAAAATAATGTTTATAGAATGTTCTTATAACATTATTAATATTTGACATGTTCTCAATGTTGAGAGATACTGTATAAAGCTATTTACTACACACTAACTCAAACCCTTGACTGCAAAGAAAGCCGAGTTATCTTTAAAAATAAAATTTCCAGCTGCAAAGCATTTTTGAGTTTTCTCAACTTCAGTAATTGTGGCAACTCATTTTTTGGTTTGTTCACTCTAAACAACATTTTAAGTTAAATCAACTTTCCTCAGCATGTTTAAGCATTTGTTTAAACTTAAAGGATTGAAGAAACTTCTGTTTTAACTTATTTAAATAGCAAATATTCAATTTAGCAAACCAAATCAAAAGGAACACTAATCACAGTAATGACTTTAAACAAAATAAAACAATCAAAAACACTAAATTGTTGTTTTATAAATGCTTTAATTCAGACACATCCTTACAATTAACTGTAGCCACACATCCTTACAATTCTCCATGTTTTGACCAAACAAGCTAAATTAAGCCATTCAAGTGCATTCAAAGTTGTCTTTATTTACACTTTCTTGTAATTTCAACATTTTCTACATCAGATAGTTCATTCAAATTTTAAAATAGAGTTTGTCTGACAAAACAATCCACTCAGCTGATGATGTTCATGTTGTTTGCCATTTATTGAGGTCATTGTGTTAATTATACAATGACTTTTCAGGGCCTCTGACTTTTGTTTAGGGTGGATTAAAGCCTAATTATATATATTAGAAATATATAGGCATCCCTCATATCAGTATTTCACACTATTGAACATCAGCTAGAATGCCACTAACATGCAAATAAAGTCCCTAGTTTTTTTCCTAGGGATTTTACGTGCATATTGTTTTATTAGCGAGTCCAGTTATAAACACACACACACACACACACACACACACACACAGAGGCATCCACTCAGCTGATGATGTTCATGTTGTTTGCCATTTATTGAGGTCATTGTGTTAATTATACAATGACTTTTCAGGGCCTCTGACTTTTGTTTAGGGTGGATTAAAGCCTAATTATATACAGTATATTAGAAATATATAGGCATCCCTCATATCAGTATTTCACATTATTGAACATCAGCTAGAATGCCACTAACATGCAAATAAAGTCCCTAGTTTTTTCCTAGGGATTTTACGTGCATATTGTTTTATTAGTGAGTCCAGTTATAAACACACACACACACACACACACACAGAGGTTCTCCGGTGATCCAGAAACACACATGCCCTCTCATCAGTTAATTGCCGAGCCAGGGAGTTTATTTGTGTGTAAAGCCTCAGAGTATGTAATTAAGCGTCTGAAAAATGTCCGCATCCCGAGGAAAGGCAGGTCTTGTTTCAGGCTGGGCTGCCAGCCTGCTGTTGTCTGCTCCAGCATCTTTACGGGACAGCGGACAGCAGAGCATGTACAACCAAAACAACACTGCGGTTCATCACACCCCGGTACCATGGTAAAACAGGCTTAGTGAGGCATCTGATACACTTCATAAACTCAGATAGTGATATACAACACACGAAGACGGTCTGTGTAACAGGAAATGTTCCAAAACCTTGGGCTAACTTTGTGTAAATGTTGCGTATATGTTTTAAATTGTTCCTAAAATGTTAATGGAACGTCTAACTTACTTGATATTAGTTTAATGCAAGTTCTCACAATGAAATGAGAAAACATTCTTGGTACAACATTGTTATAACTGTTAAAGTTTCCAACTTTCCAACCAACTTTGGGTCAAACATGGACTAATCCAACTTTTGGGTTAAAAATGTAATGTAAAAATTTAACCCAATGGTTGGGTTAGTCCATATTTGACCCAAAGTTGGATTGAAACAACCCAGCATTTTTTTAGAGTGTAGTTTTGGTTGTTCCAACTCTTAATTCTGAGGCTTTAAAGCTGTTGTAAAATGTGGATAAACATTATGCTAACACTTAAATAGCGTTCTTCTCAAATTACGAGAAGTTTAATGTTACTTTAATAGACATTGAGTGATTAGAAAATGCTTTTTTTAAAGCTTAAATTGGACTGTTTGAAAAAAATAATACATGCGTATTGAATATTCAAGAGCTGAGCAAATTGCAGACAGGATGCAGAGTCAGTTCATGCTCTGTTTGATGCTTTTACAGTTCTTCAAAGGAGCCATATGCCTCAAGAGTCACACAGAGATGAATTATTCACAGCGGCCAGGACAGAGCAAGAAAGAAACAATGGAAAGGCCTTTGAAAGAGAGAAGGGTGGAGGCGTGGAAAATAAAAATAGCACAGGGTTTAGTGAGAGATTAAGACAAAGTAAACGGAAAAATTAAAGAGGCAGTTAAAGAGTCATTAGTGCACAAAAATGATGTTTGGTTTTACTGTAATTGCTGTGCTGTGTTTCATTTCCTGTGGTGGAGTTTGGTGTTAATGACGTATTCTGCCTGTCTCTCTTTGTTGCAGGTGGATGTAGTAGAACATGAATGCTTTGGGGACCCCAACAAAAGCAAGCAAGTAAGTCTCAAACTCGAATCATACTCGTATACACGGTTGAACTTGGTCGCTTCTAACCATGCAAGCTCAACTTCATGTTTTTGAATTTCATAATGTGTGAAAGCTCAATTTATAATGCAATGCGAGTACACCATTTTTAATAGCATCTCACTGAGCAAGTTTATTAAAGGAATAGTTCACCCAAAAATGAAAATTGGCTGAAAATGTGTTCACCCTCAGGCCATCCAAGATGTAGATGAGTTTGTTTCTTCATCAGAACAGATTTGGAGAAATGTAGCATTGCATCACTTGCTCACCAGTGGATGCTCTGCAGTGAATGGGTGCCGTCAGAATGAGAGTCCAAACAGCTGATAAAAACATCACAATAATCCACACCACTCCAGTCCATCAGTTAACATCTTCTCAAATGAAAAGTTGCGTGTTTTTGCTTCAAACCGTCACTTCCAGCTCTATCCATAATATTGCCTTTTCCAGTGAACAAGTTGTCTCGTCTGAATCAGGAGAGAAATATGCACAAATCAAACACCGTTTACAGGCAAAAACAGATCTAAACAAATATGCTTGTGGATTTTAATGTGCGATAACAACAGTAGATGGACTCGTTCATTGGAGGAAGCATTATTATGGATTTTGGACTCATATTTTGGCCAGAAGTGATGGTTTTGTAGTGAAAACACTGTAATAACAAACATGTTTTTCAACTTTTCACTTCACAACACATTAACTGATGGACTGGAGTGGTGTGGATTATTGTGATGTTTTTATCAGCTGTTTGGACTCTCATTCTATCGGCACCCATTCACTGCAGAGCATCCACTGGTGAGCAAGTGATGCAATGTTAATTTTCGAAAAAAAAAAAAAAAAACTGTCTTGAATGGATTGAGGGTGAGTACAATAAATTTTAAACAGTAATTTTTTTTCATTTTTGGGAAATATTTCAAACTGTAATTACCTTCGTTGTGCGGTGTATTACGAAACATAAGAGGACAGCATGGTTACACTGCAGTAGCTCAATGCATTTGTGCTTGTGGCTTTCAAATAGCATGTTTCTGGCATTATATGCATGTAAAAAGAATGTAGCTTTTACTAATGTTTTTTAGGACCTACACACACCTAACCAAACATCCCGTAGTTAGTGATTTTTTTGTGAGATTGTGTGTGTGTATTACAGTTAACAGAGCAGCACTGTTTGGGAATGTTTGCCTTTCTTGCCCTGTTGGAAACAACCTGTCTCGGTCTCTCTCTCTCTCATACCCCCTTCCCTCACTCCCATATGCTCTCACAACCTGTAGATCTTTCTAATCAGTCTTGCTCAGTCTGTGTCCAGTGTTCACATTAGACCAGGACACTGAGTGTGTACCGTTAAGAGTGTATTACAGTTAACAGAGCAGCACTGTTTGGGAATGTTTGCCTTTCTTGCCCTGTTGGAAACAACCTGTCTCGGTCTCTCTCTCTCTCTCTCTCTCTCATACCCCCTTCCCTCACTCCCATATGCTCTCACAACCTGTAGATCTTTCTAATCAGTCTTGCTCAGTCTGTGTCCAGTGTTCACATTAGACCAGGACACTGAGTGTGTACCGTTAAGAGTATTTTAATCAAAACTAAAGACTGTAAAGTAATGAAGAGCAGACATCGTCCTCCACCCTCCTCATCCTCCTTTGCTCTTCTTTGCAGTGGGGTGGCCAGATCGGACAGCAAGATCAGTGCCAAAACCCTGTTCGGTAAGTAAACATCACATTTATTTGTAAATTAAAGGTGCTGTGAGCAATCTATCTATCTATCTATCTATCTATCTTGTACACTATTAAGTCGTTATGGTAAAATTTGCTAAAAATGCTAGAAACTATCTGCTAAAACAAATATAATAAGCCTTATTTATTAAACAAACACTAATTTATAATATAAAATAAAAAAATAAAATATTTGACTTCAAATAGAATGAAATAAATGATTTGTTTTACTTTAAATATATGAAATAAAATAGCTAACAGCACCTTTAACATGTTATGTACACTTTATTAAGATGTTAGGGTGAGAAGTTATGTGCTAAAACGAATATAATAAACATTATTTATGGAAAAAACAACACGTACTAATTTTTAAATAAAAATAAAATGAAATATTCTACTTTGAATAATTAAAATAGATTTTATTTTACTTTACATATATAAAATTAAATAGCTCTTTTAACATCCACCTTTAACATGTTTTTATATACGTTAAAACATGATGAAGCCAATATAATGGGCCTTATTTATGAAACAAATAAAATACTTGTTTTTAAATTGTCTTTTGCTAATTTTTCCACTGAAATAAGTGTAACATTTCACACAAGGACAGTTTTATGAATGATTTAAATTCATTCAGCTTGTATTTCATGAATAAAGGCCCGTTCACACCAAGCACGATAACTATAAAGATATAGTTCTAAAAATCGTTCTCAATATTAAAGAATAGCATAGTTCACACCACAACTATAACGATAACGATACAGAGGAACGATATCGTATATAATTTTTTTAAAATATACTTTTTTATTTTTTACAAATGTAACCACATTTTCAGTAACAATGCAAAACATTCTCATTACGGCCATGCAATTGGATGTTTTCTTTTTGAATAATTCTCATGATTATAGTAGGATTCTCAAGTTATACTTTTATTATATCAAGATGATTTGAGATTTTTTTTCCCATATGGGGTAATAAATTAATAAAATCATCAGAATGAATAAATAATATAGGGTAAATAATGAGTAATAACAGTAATGAGAATAAAAATATTTTGCATTGATTAAAAAAAAAAAAAGGTAGCATAAAAGTCACAAAGCAATAATTTTAATAAACCTAATTTTCTTTATGCAAATGATCATTTCTTATGTCTTTAGAGATTGAAATGAAATATGACCAGGGCATGTTCTTTATAGGCTTTGTGCAATTCACCCGTGTGTTTATGTGTGTGTGCATTTATGCACCTGAGTCTTACATCACAGACACAACATGTTTTTATGTTTTTGTGTTCTGCACTCTGGCAATGACCCATGGGATGGTACACAGTCCTGCCAGGGGAACACAAATGCACACATGCAGAGTCAAATCTGATGCTCTTGCAAAGTTTCGCATTTCTGTTTGCTCATACGCACTATGCCTTTAAATCTGTTCCCGTGGTTTGGTTTTATTGTGTCGTGTACTCGGTTTAAACCTCACTTCCCATCAGCCCTCTGCAAACCAGTCCATGCAAAAAAAAAAAAAAAAAAAATCAGCAGCATCATGTTTCACAAAGAGACCATGCAAATGATCTGGAACACTTCAAACCCCATACACTTATCACACAATCACAGATAAATGAGTGAAAGACATTGTCTGATTGACTGGCTCAGGACAGCATTACAACTGCTGGACTCCTGTAAACAGTAATGTAATATGTTAAATCTAGTCTGCTTTCTATGGAAGCCTGTTTCTCTAATGGGATTTTAAAAAGAGGTCATGAACTGCCTTTTTATTATTTTGTACTGTTCTCTATGGTCCACTTATAATGTTATCAAGATTTTTACATCAAAAAACTAATAATTTAGGAGTAATAGGCTATTTTCTGTTCTGTTTTTACCCCTCATCAGAACGCTCTGTTTAAATTGGTGTGGTGGATTGTAGACTTGGAAGTAAATGCCCACTGCTATGATTAACTAACAGCTGTGTGTTTAACAGCCTACAGCCTTCATAGATGGATGCTGCTGTGATTTAGGTTAAAAACACTTAAATACTCAGTACAAATCAAATGATCTGTAATAGCAAAGCGATAGTAAACATGTAATAAAAACGGTTACTCACACTTGTGTGCTGCGACATTACTGTCGATCCAATATATTCGGCACAGCATCGTCTTTTAGTTTCAATCTTTCTGAAAATCCTGCGCCGAATTGTGCCGTGTTTGTAAACGAATCCGTGGTAAAATAATGTGAACAAAGGACCGAGTTCTTACTGATGTGGAACTGGATCTGAATAGCGTCTTGTTGTCTTTGGAGTCATCTTTATCGTTTGGTTTCTGTGTAGACCTGCGTTTGCCTCTCTCGTTATTTACACTACATGCGTGAATTGGTGGGTGGAGCTAAACAGACAGTGATGTTGAAGCAGGCGTTGATGTTCTTCTGCGGAGGCGGGGTTTAACCACACTATTACATCATAAAGTGTCACATTCCACAAGCTGTCGTTTTGGCAGATTGGCTTCAACATAAGCTGTTTTTAGACCAACGAGAAAGTTTTGAGTTCTGAAACTTACAGGATGTTTTTATAGTACAATGAGCTCTTATATGTCAAAAGATCAAGGGAATTTTGATTTCTCAGTTCATGACCATTTAAAATTTTTTTTAAATGTAATTGTGACTTTCTCACAATTCTGACTTTTCTTGCAATTCTGAGCTTATATCAAACAATTTGGATGTTTTTTCTCGTAATTCTGAAAAAAGGTTACAAATGTTAAGTCACAAATAGGAGATGTAAACTTGAAATTCTGAGAAGAACAGTTGGAATTGTGAGATTAAAAAAAAAGAAAAAAGTAATTTCCTTTATTTTTATTCTGTGGTGGAAACAAAGAAAACAGAATTGCTAGATGTAAACAGAGTTGCAAGAGGTAAACTTAGTTGCGAGATGTAAATTTGAATTGCGAGATGTAAATTTAGAGTTGCGAGATGCAAGTTTAGAATTGTGAGATGTAAATGAACAATTACGAGATGTAAATTTAAAGTTGAGATGTAAACTTGCGATTGCGAAAAGTCAATTTTGAATTGCACGATTTAAATTTAGAATTGCAAGATGTAAACTCAGAATTGTGTAAATTTAAATTGCGTAAAGTTACAATTGTGAGATATAAACTTTCGATTGTGAGCTGCAAACGTAGAATTGCAAGGTATAAACTTAGAATTGCAAGATGCAAACTCAGAATTGTGAGAAAAAGTCAGAATTTTGAGTTTATATCTCACGATTCTGACTTTTTTCTCAGAGTTGCAAGATAAAAAAAAAAAAAAAAAAAGGTCAGGATCTGTGCTGGTGATGGTTAGCGGTCACTCACCCCATACGACAAAAATTTCCATACTGCCTAAATTATTTTCCATACCACCCAAAACACCCTAGCAACCGCACAATAATGCAACACCCATGTGGTTTAATATATAAACTGTTGACTCTGCATGTTAGAATGGTGCTTTGAAACTGTGAGCGCAGAGGATGCTGTGTGTGTTTGTACGTGTGGTTGTTGTGGCCCATGTGTAACAGATGGCGTTCCCTGAATTGTTTCCAGATGGGACACTGTAGCCGTTTGGCATGGCAGCATCACGACAGGTTGTACCTGCGGAGGGGATTGAGTTTTGTCTTGATGGCAACAGTTCATTTAGATGGTTGCTGTTTGTGACATGAGACCATATTTACAACCTATTTTACATCTGTGATGTATTTATGAAGGAAAAAGAATTTGTAACTATTAAAAAATCTCAACCGGGACCATCAGGAATGGGTGAAAATTACAATAATTCTTACAATGAAAATGATGGGGAAAAAAGACCCCTACATTTTGAACAGTATTGTAATATAAACCAAATGAGTGTTTCAAACTTATGTTAAAGAAAGTTCACATAAAAATATAAATTCTGTTATCTTTTATTGACCATGTCATTCCAAATTTGTTTGCAGAATAAACGAAGATATTTTGAAATGTCTCTGTGTTTAATTTTGTCTATACAATAAAATTTAAGTTGTCTGGACACCAACATTCAACAAAACGTCGTCTTTTGTGTTCCACAGAAGAAAGAAAGTCAAACAGAGAAAGACAGCTGTGCATGTTGTGAAAGAGAGACAGGTGAGAGACATGCAGAGGTGAGAGATGCTGAGTGACAGAGAGGTGAGACAGATTGTGTTACTGGACCTCCAGCAGTCACGTTAGGACAGCGCTTGCCTGACGGTGTGTGTGTGTGTGTGTGTGAGAGTGCAAATATGCTTGTGTTTGAGGGTCAAAGGTTTCCGGCGGAGAGATTTTCTACCAAAGGCCATCTTTTATTCTTGTTTGAACTGAAGTTTACAATGCAGTGATATGTACTTATTGGTACGTATTTCGCGTCTCGCTAAAAAGTGCCCCCAGGTACATTTATGCCATGAGACCAGGTAGGAAGTTTATGTGCTGTAAAGTGCCATCAGGTTGCAAACTGAGGTTGGAAAGTATGAATATTGTGAGGAGAAGAACTGTGCTTCTGTCACACTTTGTCAAACCTAAAATCTACAGGAAACAACTTTACACAGGAAAAAATAGGTCTGTCTACAGTAAAACATCTAAACCTTCTTAATATTAAGATATATTTACTAAAATTACCAGAAAACAAGACGTATTAAAATTAAGTGACTTTATGCTTAAAACAAAAACGAATATCTGCCAGAAAAATAAACTTTAGAGAAGAAATGTGCTCAGTATTTTTGTTTTGCTTTTTCAGTGAAACATTTAAATATTCTTAAATCAAGATACACTTACTTGAGAAGCAACAGTTTCAGAAAACAAGTCTCTATATCTTATCAAAATTACGAGACTTTATGCTTAAAACCCTTTCAGTTACGTTTATTTTTCTGACCTCATTGGCAGATATTTTTTTCTTGTTTTAAGTGTAAACTCACTTAATTTTTAAGTGACCAGAAAACAAGACTTAATACTTGACGTCTCTTTGCATTTGAAATAAAATTCTTGATTTAAGAATGTTTAGATGTTTTTACTGGAAAACAAGACAAAAATACTAAAAAGTGTTTTTAAAAATAATAGTATAAAATACTAGAGACATTTTTTTATTTTATTTAAATAATTTTTAAAAAATTACATTTAATTTAAGTAACTTTGTCTCAAAAGTTTCTCTTATATCTTCTTAAAAGAACTAAAACAAACAAAATAAAACAAGGTCACAAGTGAATTAATAATTTTTGTACAGTAAGAGTATAGAGCTATAAAATGAACGTGAATCATTTAATGAGAAATATTTGGGTTCACTAGATACAAATGAGATAATAAAGAGATGACATTGGTGATTTTCTTTGGTGGAGCTCCAGTTACTAGAAAAGCCAGTTGAGGTTCTTCTGAGTGCAAGTGTTAATTGCTAGTGTTAAATTAGCATGACAATTATTGTCAACCCAGAATCGTGAGAAGCTGGAGTTCATCCCGTGCGATCCCAACGATCTCCCTCGTTGTGAGCTGTCGACAAGCTGCGAAGCGTTTGGAGTAAATGTCAGACGTGAATAACTCATGCACGCAGCTCGACTTTCACAAAGACGCCGTGCTGGTCTGTTAGGACTCTCTCCATCCAGCAGGAAGAGAGAAAAGAGTGTGAAGAAGACTTCCTGGAGAGATGGAGAGAGAGATAAGGGGAGGATGTGCTGGAGGAGGGGTGTGAAAGAATGTAGCTCTGATATGTTATCCCGTAAAGCAGCTGATAAGAACGCGTGCTCATTTAGTGGTAATGATTAGCTCTGGTCGCTTAACCCCAGAGATCCACACAGGCCGATGACCCTCTCCCGCTATCGCTCAATTCAGTTTCAGTTTAATGTACTTTATTGGCATGACAAAATGTGTTAGATTGGTTTAGCTGCATATGTTAGTGCAACAATGGTATATAATATTTGTGCAAATATATTATGCATATTAAAGTGAATATCAAATCAAATATTAACGTATATAGTAATGTAATGAGTTCTTTTGAAAGAAATAAGAGTTTTATTTAGCAAGGATGCATTAAATTGTTTAATGTAGAATGATTTTGGATCATGTGACACTTTAGACTGGAGTACTAGTACATATTAGTACCTAAAAGGTACAAAAGTGTACCTTTTGTAAAGAAACCACCCTAGTGACAGCTTTTGTACCTTTTTTTCGGAGAGTGCACACACATACGTTGGTTTTGGTGGTTTACAGTGACTCTCTAGAGGCATAATGTTTTTTATACTGTACAAATTGTATTTTCTATTGCCCTACACCTAAACCTTTCCCTCACAGAAAACTTTGTGCATTTTTAGAATAAAAAAAAAAAAAAACGTTTAGTATGTTTTTAAGCCTTTTGAATTACGGGGACACAAGCAGTATCCTACGGAAGTTCTAAGCGGCCATGCATTATTTTTTTTTTCCTTCTTGTTTTCTCGTTATAACGACTTATTTTCTCGTTATATCGACATAACGAGAGTTGTTTTCTCGTTATAACGACTTAATTTTCTCGTTATAGCGACATAACGAGAGTTGTTTTCTCGTTATAACGACTTAATTTTCTCGTTATAGCGACATAACGAGAGTTGTTTTCTCGTTATAACGACTTAATTTTCTCGTTATAGCGACATAACGAGAGTTGTTTTCTCGTTATAACGACTTAATTTTCTCGTTATAAAGAAAAAAAAAAAAAAACTTGGTCGAGATCACGAGAAAATTAAGTCGCTATAACGAGAAAATTAAGTCGTTATGTCGATATAACGAGAAAACAACTCTCGTTATGTCGATATAACGAGAAAACAACTCTCGTTATGTCGAAAACAACTCTCGTTATGTCGATATAACGAGAAAATAAGTCGTTATAACGAGAAAACAACTCCCGTTATGTCGATATAACGAGAAAATAAGTCGTTATAACGAGAAAACAACTCTCGTTATGTCGATATAACGAGAAAATAAGTCGTTATAACGAGAAAACAACTCTCGTCATGTCGATATAACGAGAAGATTAAGTCGTTATAACGAGAAAACAACTCTCGTTATGTCGATAACGAGAACATTAAGTCGTTATAACGAGAAAACAACTCTCGTTATGTCGATATAACGAGAAAATAAGTCATTATAACGAGAAAACAAGAAGGAAAAAAATAATAATGCATGGCCGCTTAGAACTTCCGTAGTATCCTCTAGGGCTGGGTAAAAAAAATATCGATATCTCGATATTAATCGATTCTCATTTTTAAGGAACGATTATTCTAGCCTGTTTTCAGTTAATGGATGGAACATTGAAGGGCACCTCCCATCCAATATATCGCAATAAGCATTGTGCTTTGGTACTTTAATATGAAACAAAGTCTCAGATTTCAAATTCTGTCCATTGTATTGCAGTATTTAAAAAAATAAATGCCGGTTTGGCGCAGTTTAATGTGAAGTGACATCGCTGTAGCGCTTCTGATCATCTTCTCCACATTAATACCAGTTTCAGCACAAAATAAACATGGCTAAACATCCGAAGGTAAGTTAAAAGAAAGAGTACAACTTTAATGTGATCCTGTCTCGTGTAATCGCTCAATCAGTGTTTCAGCCGCGCAAAGACGTCAATATAATGGCTTCTAAACAATGTCACGTAACGTCACATTTACCTCAGAAAAACATATTCGGTGACCATAAACTCATTAGTCAGATAGAAAAATAAACTGTAGAGAGGGGCATTTTGCTTAATATATGCATCATATGACATTCATTATAATTTTTTACTGTTCTTCAATGTTTAATTTATGTTTGAATAACTCCAAGTTATGACAACCACCATTTAAATGTTTATATAAAAAAAAACTGAATTGAAGCATGTTAGAAATATTAATATGTAACTGTAACTTTATTATTGTAAAAACTTAATTAATTTTAACCTTCAATATTATAGTAATGTAGTATAGGACCAAAGGACTCATGTATATTTTACAGCATTAGTTGAGATTTTTTTTTCCTTGAGAAAATTTGGCATGTACTGTACCTGATATATATATCCAAAATAATCAATATTGAATCGAATCGGTAATCGAATCGTGAAATTTGTGTCAAAACCCAGCCCTAGTATCCTCATAAACCACCTTCACATTGTAATACCTGTCATACCCATGTCATTACACAATTTTGTGTCCTCATGACAACATGCCACCCGTCCATACCGTGTTTATGTAACTATTTTAAACATAACCTTGTTATTAGCATTCTTAAAGTGAGCGTAATTTGACCTCAAAAGAACACCATAAACATAGTTCAACGCTAAAACATGTTTTCAAGAGAGAATCGCCTTTGATTCTGCTCTTTAACCTTGAACTAATCTTAATACGTCTGTTAAACGGCTTTTAAACCTTAAATGATCCATTTACTGTAGTCGTCAAGTGTTTGCCTAAGAGAGACGTCTGATGTTTTTCCTCACAAAAAGACTCGTTTCCTTTATAGAGATCAGATGAGATCTCAAGAATGGGTCAAACTTGTTCAGATTTGTCGAAGTTTGCAATCAAAACTCTCCTGAGCCAAAAAAAAAGCAACATATGAGCACTACAGTTTGTTTGAGTTGATCCGTCTTAACAAGCTAAAGCAAACGTGATGTCGAGTGTTTTGTAAAACACGCAGTGCTGAGCAGATTTATAGGACTGCTGTAAAACAAACAATGATATGATATTGAAGTCATAGATGCGGCGGGGGGGGGGTTTACATATGTTACACGGTTTGACCTTTGACCTTGAATAAAAGAGGCAGGTGAAACACGATTCCCAGCCCGTAAGTCCATCAGTTCGTAGCATTACTGGTGGAAGGCAACACATTTTTACGCAAGTGAAACCATGGAGATATTTAACGCAGATTTGTAGACAGGAAGTTGAATTTTAATTAATTGGTTTGAAAGGTAGGAATGAGAATTTTTTAATCAATATTGAATCGAATCGGTAATCGAATCGTGAAATTTGTGTCAAAACCCAGCCCTAGTATCCTCATAAACCACCTTCACATTGTAATACCTGTCATACCCATGTCATTACACAATTTTGTGTCCTCATGACAACATGCCACCCGTCCATACCGTGTTTATGTAACTATTTTAAACATAACCTTGTTATTAGCATTCTTAAAGTGAGCGTAATTTGACCTCAAAAGAACACCATAAACATAGTTCAACGCTAAAACATGTTTTCAAGAGAGAATCGCCTTTGATTCTGCTCTTTAACCTTGAACTAATCTTAATACGTCTGTTAAACGGCTTTTAAACCTTAAATGATCCATTTACTGTAGTCGTCAAGTGTTTGCCTAAGAGAGACGTCTGATGTTTTTCCTCACAAAAAGACTCGTTTCCTTTATAGAGATCAGATGAGATCTCAAGAATGGGTCAAACTTGTTCAGATTTGTCGAAGTTTGCAATCAAAACTCTCCTGAGCCAAAAAAAAAGCAACATATGAGCACTACAGTTTGTTTGAGTTGATCCGTCTTAACAAGCTAAAGCAAACGTGATGTCGAGTGTTTTGTAAAACACGCAGTGCTGAGCAGATTTATAGGACTGCTGTAAAACAAACAATGATATGATATTGAAGTCATAGATGCGGCGGGGGGGGGGTTTACATATGTTACACGGTTTGACCTTTGACCTTGAATAAAAGAGGCAGGTGAAACACGATTCCCAGCCCGTAAGTCCATCAGTTCGTAGCATTACTGGTGGAAGGCAACACATTTTTACGCAAGTGAAACCATGGAGATATTTAACGCAGATTTGTAGACAGGAAGTTGAATTTTAATTAATTGGTTTGAAAGGTAGGAATGAGAATTTTTATTCTTGTTATAAGTTGAAGGTTTTTAAATAATCTTCTCGTTTTGTTGATAAACAACAGCGAACAAGCATTGTATCGCTAACTGTATTGATGTGTCTTGGCGTTTCATAATGCAAATGTTGACTGGTGTTTTCTCAGTTTCTCTGTTCATGTACATGAAACGTCTCTTTTAAGTGATATAGATGGTCCGCTTACGCCAAAATGTGGCACTATTCAGGTTAGTTTGTGTTTTGTCTGAACATTCAACTTCAGTATTTATATCCATTGCATGAATCTCTCTCAAAAAAATTACTTTACATATGAGGAAACAGTCAAAACACAGATAGTGTCTTTTTCCTCTAGCAAGTCTGTGAATAGTGTCTCATATGGCCATGTTTGTGCCTGTTTCTTTCAGAGCAACGAAAGAAGTACTCAAACTCGAACGTCATCATGCAAGAGACGTCACAATATCATGTGCAGGTGAGCGAGACTCTAAACTTTCTTTGTCTTGGGTTATTTAATTATGTTTCTTCTCTCTAAGCTTGTTGATTAGCTGAACCTCACCACTGAGTGTTTGGTTTAATATTTAACAAGATCCAACTGATGACTTGATATTGTAAAAAAGCAGTCAGGTCACTTGATCACTGCCGAGATTTGTCAGGGCAGAGTTAACCTCCATCTGAACTGATAAAGCAATCTGCATTCTGAAATCTGCATTATACAATGGATAGTCACAGTCTTCAAATTTGACTGGCCAAAATGCAGTGATGCATTTTATGCAACACAACCTGAAAGAACCCAGTAGAACAAGCGAATTAGCCATGCACAAGTACGCCATCATTGTGCTAATCAAACGACACTTTGATCCAGGCCTGACTCAAGACGTTCTGTTGAACTTTGTTCTGATCTGGATGCATCATTTTGCTTGGTCTATTTTTCCACACTTTCACCCTTCACTCATTATAAAGACTATGTCATCTCTCTTATCTCCTTTTCTCGCTCTCAAACACGTATAAAGTTGATAAATGCCCTTGCCAGCAGCAGTCATATAAGGTCTTGAATGCTAATACACTTGAGACATCAGAAGCATCATGCCACAGAAATCTGGGTTTAGGCACGCAAGACTTTTAATATTTTTGGTTTAATAATTAATGTGCATATTATTCTGAGAATTGGCCAAAGGAGCATAAGGATCTGTAGATGGTCTTGAAAGTGGTGTTCATTATTCGATTTGTACATTTTCTGTAGAAAATATCTTGTAGAACTTACTGCCAAGATGCTGAGGTTCCCTGGGTTGTTTTTAAGGGTATTTCTAGGAGGTTGCTAGGGTGTTTAGGTAGTTTAAAGACAATGCTAGGATGTTTGAGTGTTTTAAGGGCATTGCTAGATGGTTTGATAAGGTATTTGAGTGGTTTTAGGCCATTGCTAAGATGTTTGAGTGGTTTTAGGTCAATTCTAGGTGGTTGCTAGGGTTTTTGAGTGGTTTTAGGTAAATTTTAGGGTGTTTGGGTGGTTTTAGGGCAAGTCGGAGTAGTTGCTAGCGTGTCTGAGTGGTTTTAGTGAAGTGAGTGAAGTGACGTGTGGCCAATTATGGTGACCCATACTCAGAATTTGTGCTCTGCATTTAACCCATCCAAGTGCACACACACAATAGTGAACACACACACATGGAGCAGTGGGCAGCCATATTGCTGTGGTGCCCAGGGAGCAGTTGGGGGTTCGGTGTCTTGCTCAAGGGTCTCACCTCAGTCGTGGTATTGAGGGTGGAAGAGAGCGCTGTACATTCACTCCCCCCACCGACAATCCTTGCCGGACCGGAGACTCGAACCCAACCTTTGACTTACAAGTCCGACTCTCTAACCATTACGCCATGACTGCCCTACTTTAGGGCATTGCTAGGTGTTTGCAAGGCTGTTTTTTGTGGTTTAAGGGCAATTCTAGGTGGTTGCTAGGGTGTTTGGGTGGTTTTAGGGCAAGTCTGAGTAGTTGCCTGGATGTCTGAGTGGTTTTAGGGCATTGCAATGTGTTTGCTAGGGTGTTTTGGGTGGTTTAAGGGCAATTCTAGGTGGTTTCTATGGTGTTTGAGTGTTTTTAGGACAATTCTGAGTGGTTGCTAGAGTGTTTGAATGGTTTAAGGGCGTTGCTAGGGTGTTTGGGTGGTTTTAGGGCTAGTCTGAGTAGTTGCTAGGGTGTTTGAGTGGTTTTAGGGCATTGCTAGGTGCTTGCTAGGTGGTTTGAGTGTTTTAGGCATTACCACAGTGTTTTGGTGGTTCTTAATAAAAATAAGTTTCTCTGCTAAATTTAAAACCCACTGAAGAACCTTGTATATACTGTTTATACTGGTGTGTTTTGAAGTCCATCACCT
This sequence comes from Sinocyclocheilus grahami, assembly GCF_001515645.1. Taxonomy (NCBI): domain Eukaryota; kingdom Metazoa; phylum Chordata; class Actinopteri; order Cypriniformes; family Cyprinidae; genus Sinocyclocheilus; species Sinocyclocheilus grahami. The sequence goes on from NW_015505938.1 coordinate 376,724, forward strand.
CAGACCAACGATCTGAAGTGATTCCCTTTAGCTCAAATTTAAACAGCTCCATGGAAACCACTGACCTCTCTCGCAAACGGATTGTACTGTATGTGTGCAAACATCGACAACCATCCCAACACAAGCAAAGTTAAACTTTCTTTTTGTGCAGTTGAAAGTTGGTTGACTACATCCTTTTGAAGTCTTTCCACTTTCCGTGTAGAGTCTGATCAAGATGTGTTAAACGTGTTTTTGGTTGGATTGTCTGGTTAATCCAGATCTCCTGAGATCTCCTTCCCTTACATAACTAGTGACAAGACTTAATCTGCTTATGAATCATGCATAATGCTTTGAATAATTTGTTCTTTTTGATGGGATCACTTTTTGTCACATAGTAGTGTGACACGTAAATGCACACCCACCAACACACACACACACACACACACACACACACACATATAGAGGCGTGGTTTAAGTTAAAAATATAATATTTATATTATGAGGAGGCGTGTGCTAACATTACTCACTCAGTCAGAATGACAATTCTTTTATGAGCAACACCCAATGACATTCAGAAAGAGAAAATATGTAGGTTTATTTATTCACCTGATTATCTACTACTGAAAAATCACAAGTAATATCGCTTTAATATCTCAGCCTTTTCTTCTAGAATGCAATGGAATTAAATGGAGAGAATCTCAAATCTGTTTAGTTTTTGTAGTCGGCACAGGAAAAAGAAAAAGAAAAAAAAAAACACATTGCGTTTAAAAACCCAATCCAAACCACAATTAAAATCTGATTTTTTGGAATGAGCCTAAATGGTAATTTGGGATGCAAAACATTTAAAAGTGTGCCATATTATCTGGAACTGTCTAAATGCACTAATTTTTGCTTTCTCTTTCCACATATAGTGACTTGAGACATTTACTATAGAGAATATTGAATAACTGAGCAAGTCAACAGTTTTGCACATTTTATGCAGTGATATGCATGAATGCTTAAAAAAAAGGTTACTTATGTTCCCTCAAGTTCCATTTTCCTTTATTTTTCAGTTATATGAAATGCTCTGAAATCATTACTATAGCACTAATATATCTTATTTAATGCACATACAACTTACAGTGCCTCAATCCATCCTAAAGATGTGAAATGTGAAAACTGAATCGTATTTGTTTGCATTGCTCTAGCAATGACCTTACGCACTTGTTTGTGTTTGCAGCACCTGTCTACGTTCATCATGGATAAATCTGAGTCCATTGCTACAGTAGACGACGCAATTAAGAAGCTGAAGCTGCTGGACTCCAAAGACAAAATCTGGACACAGGAAATGCTGCTGCAGGTGACGGACAAATCAATCAAACTCCTGGACTCCGAAACCAAGGTGAGCAGGATCTTTCCTTGTGTGCACACAGGTAAAAAAAATAGACTTTCGTAAAGTCAATATTAAATCAAAATTGAAATTTACTTTCTTAATCCATGGTCCTATTCTTATTGTGAATGATTCATTGATGTATGTTATTGCAAAGAACATATTTTTTGTCTTTGTAATCATAGGCCACGTTCACACAGCAGCAGAAAACAGTTGTCAGTCATGTATTTGAGTCCTTAATAAAATTACGTTCACACACAGTATGGTAATTTATGGCCGTTACAACCGCATTCTGTAACCGAACTCACACCTGTAAATTTTCAGGACTCACAACCTGTGTGAACGGAACAGGTCTGGACATCATACAGTGCGAGAAAGAGCCGCTTTGCTGCACAAACGCTTGTTTACCATGTGTCGCCTGTTTTCATGGTTTCGGTAACTTACAGGGACGGAGAAATGAGCTGTGTGTCATCTGAAAGTTTTAGATCCAGTCAGTTTTTCTCCAGCGGAGCCGCTCCAGTCAGCGCACGACTCAAATGCTTCTCTCTCCTCCCAAGTATAAGCTGCTCTAGGTTAATGAAGATTTGACAGATGAACACACGGCTCGATTGGTCTCTTGTTTTGTCAGAAAGTGATAAGACTTTCAGTTTTTTCACTTTTCAATGATCTTTGACCTCATTAATGATTAAGGATGTCATCATCTTTGATATTACTTTGGCCACTGTTGCTATGGTTACTGGTAAGGAATAGGGGCTTGACTCCTGTTGCACGTTCATACAGACAATATCCGAGAAGCTACTGTAAATTGCTGTGTGAGCGGGACATTTCGAGACTCACGCCTGTAAGTAAAATGCGGTTGTCAGTGTCAGTGTGAACCTAACCATAATGGACTGTCCCTTTTCCACTGATGTCGTCTAGGCCATGTCTTTTCAAGCAATTCTGGCCCATTTTTTCCATTGAAAATCCTGTATGATACTGGATTTACATGTTTTTACTAATTCAAAACCAATTTGCGTCTTAAATGTTCAGTAAAAAAAACACAAACAAATATTAAGTATTAAACAAATAAACACACTTGAGATCATGGAAATGAGAACCGATTGAAGACATTAGCATGTTCCACAACTGTTCATTGAACAAAGTCTCCTCTAACCCTATGGCCTTGTGAAATCTAATCTGATCTGGAATAACTGGATAGGGAGCGTTTCGTCCGTGTGAATCGATTATGATTGTGCCGCCATTACTCTGGTAATGTGACCATAAATGCCAACATTACTAGATCTTTGACCTCATTAATGATTATAATCATTGTTTTCAGGGTCGAAGGTTGTGAGCGTCTTGTTCTTTCATATTTACAGAAATTATTTCATTTTAATTTATTTGTTGAGAGTTTCATTAAAATAAAATAAAATAAAATAAAATAAAAAGAAAAACATTTCTGAGAAACATTAACATTTCCAAGTAAATTCATTTGTTTTGGAAATCAGGTTTGTTTATGTACTTCATGTGTTTATATACTATATTAATCTTTTTTTCTTTTTACATTTAAAATTTCACATTTACAGTATACATTTACTTGAACTACATTATCTTTTTTTGGTCTATTTTGTTAACAATCATTTTAGGGTTAGGTGATATTGAAGTTCAGTCTAATTTCCCTTTCTTTATCTCAGGAAGAGCTTGAAATCTTTCGTCTGGCCACAGTCCATCACTGTCAGACGCTGTTGAACCAGACCAGATATCCATCCATCCTTCTGCTCATCTGTCAGGACAGTGAACAACACAAACCAGACATTCACTTCTTCTACTGCGACGAAGTGGAGGTGAGACCACTTCATCAACCTGTGTGAATTTCATCTCTATAATCTCCCAGAAATAACTGAATGATGAACAAAAAAGTTAACAAAAAAATGGACCTTTACACCCCTGCAGGATAAGCACTACCGAGAGCTGCTTTCACTGGAACTGTGTGTGTGGTTGTGTTTTAGGCAGAGATGGTGCACGCTGACATTGATAGCGCTCTGGGAGACAACACATGCGGCAAGAAGATGCGACCGCAGACGCTAAAGTGAGTCCCAGCTCTCATAGACACCAACAAATGCTACTGGAGTGGTTTTTAAATAACTAATTACTAGCCAGAATGACTGACACCAAGTTTCACAACACTTCTACCCACTGAACAGACTGTATATCTACTGACGTCCGTAACAGGATCAGCAGATAGTACAGCCACATTTACTTAAGGTTGCTGTGTGTAATAGTTGTTCATTTATTTAGGGATGCTACAGTGTCAGCACTGGGCTTTGGTCACATGCACACTTGTGTTTTATAACCGGTGGGATTTTCTTCCTGAAAAACCGGTTCCAGGGTCATCAGAGATAGTAGACTGTACAGTTATTCACGCACACATTAGCTCCATTCCATTCCAAACCCTAGTCAGCTGCCTTGCTCTCAACTTAGGCAGCTTAACTGAAATGCAACCTTGTGACTAATGAGAAGCGCACAGGACAGGTGATTCACAATTTCACAATTGATTTCAATAGTGTTACAGTTAGCATGTTGCTAAGCTAACAAAGCAATTCACATAAAATAGGCAAATACTGAGTAAAATAGTACATTTTTTATTAGATTAAACAATTGATACATTTTAGCATTGATTTAGTTTTATGTAATAAACATTGCCCGCATTCTCCACCACCTGAGCTCATCACAATGCATTAAGGGTTTGTCTCTGCAAATTATACATGCTGGAAAGGCAAAGCCTATAATTTGGCCAAAATGAGCTATCATTAAAGGCTAGGGTGTTTAGGCAGTTCTAGGCCATTGCTAAGTGGTTCCTCTGATGTTTAACTCCATAAAGTCTACTGTATCATATTTGATACACACATTCCTCTATATTATCAATATGACCAAAACCTTGCTGAAAAACCTGTTTTACACAAACACTACATGCCTTCTATTGTCTGATTGATAGTTTATACTTTTCTAGCAAGTAAAAGGCCTTTTAGTATAATTGTAAAAACATCCTCCTTGAGGTTGTAGTACTTTTTACTGACTTTTATTAAGCAAGCTTGAGAATAACTTTTATATTGTTAGTAGTATTTCAAGATGGACACGTACTGGACTGAAGTATCTTGATTAGTTACTTTGATTATCCATACCTCATCTTTTAGAAAAATCATGCTCAAATGCGAGTTCAAATACGATCCATCAGGCTTTTGATGAATGTTCATCTCTCAATTGTCATTGTATTGCATTGTTTTACACAAACAAACTACAGAGCTTTGGTCATTGAACTAAGCATTTAAATATCATCTAACAGACATTTTTGGGAGATATAGAGTGACAATTGATATTTATAAGCATTTTATATAAGTAGTCTGCTATACTCTTAAAAAATGTCATTGATTTACATTACAAGCTATTAGATTTTGATCGTTTTGGGCATATAAATAGAAACTGCACCAAATTGCATATTTTTGCTCAGTTTGGGCCTCTGAATAAAACAGAGGTGTTTTTCCTCCATGAGTATGAGCTCCATATTCTCACTATATCATAACAGCATGATGTATCAAATATGATGCTTAACAAAAACACATACGTAGCCTTCTTTTCGATTATTTTATATTTTGTCTAAAGATTCCATAAACGGTTCCATTTCAAAAACGTGGACTATTATTTAAAATGTCAGGCTATACAGGGTTAAGGACACTTCTAGGTGGTTGTTGGGGTGTTTGAGTGGTTTTAGTGTATTGCTAGGTGGTTTGTAAAGGTGTTGCTAGTCAGTGTTTAGTTAGATTAAACCAACTTGGATTATTTTTAGTGTTGAATGAACTCATGATAAAATCAACATTGCCCGCATTCTCCACCATCTGAGCTCATTATAATTTTCTTTACACAAAGATACCCATCTCAACAAACAATACATGCTGAGAAGGGTAATTCTTGCCAAATTATAAACTTAGCCAAAATTACCCATCTTTAAAGTTGCTGACTAATACAAGTAGGCTGCTAATTAGGTTTTGGAGCACATGAATTCTCCCTCTCTCATTTCTCCATCAGAATGAACCAAGAAAAGATGAAACACCACCGGGAGAGCATCATCCCGGCTTCTGAGCCTAGAAGTCCTGGCCCTGGGGTCAAAGGTCGAGTAGCAGCTACAGACATGAAAGGTGCCAAACACACATACACAAAACACTTATATACTTACATTTATAATAAATGCATTGATCTTAAATACTCTTCGTTTTTGTCTCAGATGAATTGTCTATGCAGGACCCCGAGTCCAATATGAAACTGGCCCAACGGATTGAGAAGGACGTGGTGAGTGCCTGAATAACACTGGATATCGGAGAGGGAACTACACACACACACACACACACACACACACACACATACGTAAAACACACTCAAGCATTGAGTGTATCAGATTCGTGGTTACATCAGACCAGGCGTAACGCTGTAACTCAGGCCGTGTGTTTTCACTCTATGTTTGTCATTCAGCAAATCCTGAACTGTGCTCTAGACGACATCGAGATCTTTGTTGCACGTCTTCATAAAGTGGCAGAGGCTTTTGCGCAACTTAACCAGCGCAACAGGAGCAAGAAAACCAAGAAAAGAGGCCCGGCAGGTACATATGCATTTGATTTAACACATCTTTCATTTATTCCTTCGATAAATCACTTATTAGCTAGTTTATACTTAGGAAAACAGCAAATGTTTAAATACATTTACATGCTTTGCTAAACAAACATGATTCTCGTGTGTGTTTCAGAGGGAATGCTAACGCTACGAGCTAAACCTCCATCAGAAGGCGAGTTTATCGACTGTCTTCAGAAGCTGAAACTCTCTTTCAATCTGCTGGTGGGTTTCGCTTGCTCTCGTTGTTTCTAAACTGAAAACGCCCTTAAACATAAATACACAATGTTTTAACTCTCATGCAAAACTGCTGCGGTTTAAGATAATCTGGTATGTGTGCACTCGAATTCAAACATTACAACATGCTGAAAGAAACAATAGCACATTTCAAAATGTTGATATTAGTTCAAGTGAAAATTTATGGAAGAATTGTTTTACGAATAAAATACACAAATTTATTCTGCTCAGTTTCATGAACGAATGTGTTGATGGTCTGTGTGCACCCTCCACAGGCCAAACTGAAGAAACACATCCAGAACCCCAGCGCTGCAGAGCTCGTGCACTTCCTGTTTGGACCTCTGGAAATGGTGAGGAACTGAACACATGCACAAAATAAAAACACACCATGTACCTCTATTGGTTAATTATGGAACAGAAATTTAGGAATAGAGTTTCATCAGACTAAATAAATGCTAATAATCGCCACTAAAAGACAACTTTTTGGATTTAATAAAAAAGTAAAATGTAATTAAAAATGCAAATAGAAGTATAAATAATCCTGAATAGATAAATAAACATTGGCAATGAAATACCCTTGTAAATGATAGTAGCACAATAATGTATTGTTCCACCAAGAAATATATTAGTAGTAGAAGTAATAATAATAATCATCATCATCATCATCACCACCACCATCAGTATCCTGTTTGGTATAATAACAGAATGCAATGGTGTATAACAGTTATTTTGCAATGGCTCATTCAGGCCTCATCCAATCATAATGTGTACACTGTACACAGCTCTCATTTATAAAAACACTTGTGTGAATTCAGATACTGCAGAGTTGTGGCAGTCCTGAGCTGCCGCGTGTGGTCATCTCTCCTCACCTGTCCCGGGACACAGTGGACTTCCTGAGAGGACACCTGACTCCCAAAGAGATGACCATCTTTGAGCTGCTGGGAGACTGTTGGACACGGCCCAGGTGATGAGTCAACCGCTGTGGATGTGTTACAGGAGTGTGTGTTAGTGGCAAACCGATACATCGAGCTGCGTAATCAGCCAATGTTTGCTTTTTTTTTTTTGAGATGATCAGTATCAGATGATGGTAGTTCCCTCTCGTGAATCCCAAAATTCCCTTTTCAGTGGATAAATAAACAGGATCACTTGTGTTATTAGAAAGGTTTTTATTTGAGCAATTTTGACTAATGAACAACCAGTTTGTTTTTTTTAATGGCTGATATTATTATTATTATTATTATATGAAGTATTATGGGATATATTTAATGTTATCTCTCTAGAATGAATTAATAAATAAATTCTCTTGATTAGCATCAGTCATGGAAAAATGCATGTATGTTTTACTATGTTGTTTAATTCTGGGTGTGTCTTTGTGCATCTTAGAGCTGATTGGCCGAAAGATCAGTGCGCTCCTCTGTACGTCCCAAAGTTCCGGAACGGCTGGGAGCCGCCGGTGGAACTGTTCCGCTCGTCACCGTGGGAGACGGAGAGCGCCGGTGCACCGGTGCAAACAGAATACAGACCGAAAGAGGTGAGAGAGAGAGATGAATCTGTGTTAAAACACACTGTCACAATCTCCTCTGTGTGAAAATCTCTTCTCTGTATTAAATGCATTTAATCTTTTCCATGTCAGTTCTTTGGATCACAGTCATCCCTCTCTTCAAACGGGTGAGTGAGTTGTCAGATCTGTATCTCAGTAACTTTAAATTTTTTTCAACTGTAGTAAACATTAGAAAAAAAGGCACTTTTTGTTCAAAATGTTAAAATCCTTTATTTTTTGGCTGGTCACGTTTTTTTCAGGTCTTTCTCGACGTCTCCTGCTTCTCGCAAGTATGCAAAGATTCGCTACCACTTTGTGGCACGTAATGCAAACGAGCTGTCGGTGCTTCAGGATGAAGTTCTGGAGGTATGAAGAATGTGAAGAAAAAAAAAAATCACATTTAACATCAAGTGCTTCTCAAAGACAGCAGTGAGATTAAATTGAGCTCTCATGGAGTTTTCACTCAAGTCTCCTTCGAAAATAGTAATTTCATATGTTTCCTCTAGGGTTTCTCAAATTGTGCCAACAAACCAAAGTCTCAATAGTCAGAGATCTCATTATGAACTCAGGCATTTGTCATCAAATTCCCAAAAGATGAGCTAATCTGAGCTCTGAGCCATGCACATTCATTTTATAGCTTGATAGCACTTGTAAAATTTAGTGTAATACAAGTTGTGTTATGAAAGAAAGAACTAACCACTGTGTGTTTTAAGGTGTTGGAGGATGATAAGCAGTGGTGGAAGTTGAGGAACCGAAGTGGACAGGCGGGATATGTGCCCTATAATATCCTGGATGTGGTAAAACTGGAGGATCCTCACGCTTTTATTGACCCGCCATACAGTCCAGGAACACCTTATAGTCCGGTAAACACATGTACACACTATAAAGCAGCAAAAAACAAGACGTTTTTGATCATTAAAAATACGAATTAATTATGATTTTGTCTTCCTGCCACTCTCATGCAGTCATACCGAGGACAGTCGCCCTCCAGCTCACTGGGCAGTGACAAAGACAAAAGTGAGTTTGAGACAAATATGAGCAGAAGGTTCTGGATCAGAAAACATCTGAAAGTGTGTATTTGACGTGTTTCTCCATCACTGTTCTCAGGTCAACAGATGGACAAAGTGAACGATGAGCTGCTCATGTTGATCACCGGTAATAAGATTCAACAGCCTGCGAGGAACTTTAAAGTGGTGCGTCAGTCTGCTGTTCCTCTGACCTTTAACTCCAACCCGGCCGAGGTCACCAACTGGCTCAATGCCAAGGGCTTCTCCAAACCGTGAGTCAAATAAATTGCTTTTACAGAGAACTCGAGTTAATATATATATTTTACTGAGAACTCAATCTTAAGCTATTACAATAAAACTATTAAAATAAAAAGAATGTATTTTACTGAGAACTCAGTAAAAATGCTTTCAAATTAAAATAAATAAAACATGTTTTTACTAAAAACGGAAGCAATGAAAAATATTAAAATAAAATAAAATGTATTTACTGAGAACTCATCAAGCCTGCTAAACTAAAAGATTTATTTAAAATTTTTTTTTTTTTACTTAGAACTCATTAAGCCTTCTTAACAAAAAAAATATTAAATTTTTATTTTTTTTTACTGAGAACTCAATCCTAAGTGATAAAAACATTAAGCATTTATTTATACTGAGAACTCAAAAGCCTTTTAAAATATAAAAGAAATTCAAATAAAAGTAATTCTAAACTGTGAGATATATATATATATATATAAAAATATGAAACAATGAAAAATTTACTAAAAAATAAAATATATTTTTACTAGAATTCATTAATCCTAAACTGAAAACATTAAAATAAATATAAAATGTTTTTCCTGAGAACTCGTTAAGCCTTCCAAACTATGAAAAAATTATTAAAATGTTCACATTTACTAAGAACTCATTAAAGCTTCTAAACTTAAACGATAGTAAACAAAACGGAATAATCAACAAAAAAGACCCCATGATACGCATCAGGTGCAGCTTTTTTCCTTTTAACATTTCTCATTGAAATCGGGACATATTGAAGGGTTGGTTTCTTTTTTAATTATAGCCAATAGCCTTTAGTTTGTCACAACCTGGAAAAACCACATTCGACAGCTTTACTTTGCTGTTGCTAATTGAAGGCAGTTTGATTTCATGGGGTCTTTAAAAAAAGTAACACAATTAAGAAGGATAAAGTTGAGAAATAATGTGTCTGTCTGTCTGTCAGGACGGTGGAGCGTCTGGGAATCCTGACCGGCGCTCAGCTCTTCTCTCTGAATAAAGATAACCTGAAGGCTGTGTGTGGAGACGAGGGATCTCGCGTCTACAGCCAGATCACCGTCCAGAAATCACTACTAGAGGTCAGAAACACTTCATCATCCACAATATGATACATGTAGAGAGATGTACTGCTAAACAGTGCACTAAACACCACAGAACTCTTCTCATTTGTCTTTTCTCCCTCCGTCAGAAGAGTCGAGGAGATTCGGAACTGCAGGAGATTCTGATTAAACAGCAAGAGAAAATTGCATCTACCTAAATGCTCACATGGACTGTCAATCAAACGGTCACCTGGCAACAGTAACCATCAACCAAACCCACCAATGAAGTCTAATCCAATAGATTTTCTAATGGTGCTTTTTTATTATTAGTGCATGTACGGACCTTATTGTAATTTATCCACACACATCATCTTGTTCATGCTGGAAAATAGTTGTAAGCTTATACGACTCTCTAGTGCATGGAAACAATATATCGGTGAGTCTCATGAAAACATGTACAGGCCACGCTTCAAAATAAGAAAAATTAAACTATGATAAAAATAAAGACTCTTTCAGGACCATTAATGTTTTTGTTGTTTTTGAATGTCATTTTAACCACCATTGCTCAAAGTAACATTGATTTAGAAAAATAATAATAATAATAATCAGCATAAATGAAAATCAGTACAATGACTTTTCACCTCAAAAACAAAAGGATTATTATAGAAAGACCATTTTAGGATCATTAACATTTTTGCGTCATTTGTCAATTTCTCAAAGTACTGCAGCCATTTTCTTGAGTTTTTGTAATTCTCAATGATTCATTCAAAAATTCATGTTTTACAATTCAAAAACAAATCACATTACAGTAATTCAAAAAAGTTTAAGTTGAGGTGAAATTCAAAACAGTGCAACAAATGTAATTTAAGCAAAATAAACATATTTCTTGTGATCTTGTGGTTATGTGACCCGTACAGGTTTTACAGGTGAGATTCACCCGTGTCCATAAGATTGAACAGAGTGAATGTTTTCTGGGGTTTGATGTATGATTGCATCGGTGACGTTGGCTTTGAAAGAGACGTAAATGTAAATAATGTGCTAAATTCAGTCTCATCACACGTTCTGATGCTGATCGTTATGACGAATGAATGACGCGAGAACAGTAGATATATCAGCTGGATTTCATGCATGTCTTTCCTTCGTCAACACTGTATACGGAACAAGTGTTTTAATTTGTATAAAGGGCATTTAGAGATTTTGATCCTTCAGAATGTAGTTCAATCACAATAGAGACACTTGAAAAAGACACACAGATGAGGTTTAATCAGTTTAATTGGTTACCAGTAGTAGGAAATCATGTCATATAAAACCCAGAAGTACAACCTCTTAGTATTATCCTGCTAGTTTCTCCAAATGTTATTTATAAAAACAAAATCACTGTTGTAAATTTAAGAAATAAAGTGACTGCTAAAAGACTGTGCCTCCGAAATTATCCTCAAAATATTCAATGCATCTAGCAACTATGCAAATCTAAATTTCAGCAATTGTAATCCAGCTATCACACGACTTTCAGGAACAATCATGCACGTTCATGCACCATCAGATACGTTCTTTATTAGGAGCAAGACCCACATCTCTCTGATCAGTCTCTTTAAAACACATTCAAAGTGCCACAATTACCCTTTAAATATCAAAAACAAAAGTGCTACGCATCATTTTAGCAATCTGATTGACTGGTCTTTTAGTTAGGAGACTTTTTAATGTCTAGTCTGCGACATGCTCTCTCTGATTGGTAGATTCTGCTCAGCTTTTCATTAAAAAAAAAATGCAAACAGAAGTGAGATTTTATTTGTTGAGGTACGCATCCAGCCAGAGTTCTCCAGATTCTTCCAAAGACCTGAGAGGAGAGTAATGGAACAGTTAGTGCTGAAGCATCTGCCAGTATATGCGCACAAAATATGAATAAGTATGAATCATTCATATATAGAACACAATCCAATCAATTCCCAGACGGATAAAATCAACTCCCACTCTACATTTTTCCTCGTTTCTCTCAGTAAATGTCTTGTTAACCCTCCTGTTGTGTGCAAAAACTGGGTTAAACTTTTGTGTTTGGGATAAAATTGACCCCCATTGGTTTCTATGTAATTTGTAAATAAAGTAGGGCAGTCACGAGTCCTCGATTAAATTAGAGTATACATAAAAAAAAAAGAAGCTTAGATTGCATTTTGCCCGTGTCAATTAACCAGCAAAATACCGGAAGTGGTGCATTCCACGGACAAGAATCCATGAAAAGCATTATTAGACTGTTTTCCAAGGCTGCACAAAATATTAAAACCATTAAAAAAATCACAATAAAGCATAGTCATAATCCGTTCACAGTAAATGCTGCTCCACACAAACAGTTATAATTTACATGCGGAGCATCTCAAACTCCATCTTTGCATATGCTGTGAGTCTGAGTTGCTTATAACGTTCATCTGTGAACAATGTGCACATTTCTATCAGATTTAAGGTAAATCATTTATAAACCTATGCCAACACATGAGAATACAGCATTCTTTCTAAATATGCTAAAGGTTCATCAAACTTCAAAAAACTAAAAAAAAAGTTTAAACCCTTGCTCTGAGTTTGCATGTTTTGATGTCCACATGTTCTTCAAATATCAAAGGCATTTGAATTAAATGTTGTTTAGTCGATATTAAACAAGAATTAGATTGCACTGTAAAGTGCAAAAACAATCGCCAGGCCATTGGCGCCTTCTGCAGGCATTTGATATGTACGTTATGATTATATTGTTTTATTACATTACGTATTTTAGCTGTTTTGTTCAATAAAACATGATTAATTGCTTTTCATATTTTATTTGAACCAATTATTATTGCCTCATTGTGGGTCAATGGGGGTGTCAGTAAGACCCAAACACAAAGTCAGAACAATTTGTGCAGCCTTTCCAAAATACGTCTGTCGAAACTTTGCATGCACATTCATGACCCTAAATGAGAAATAGTCACCAAATTTCAAGAAAAAATAAACCGATTAAGCAGTATTTCAAGCAGTTTGAAAAATCAAGTGTGGCCCAAATTGACCCCAACCACAACGGACCCTTAAATTGGTTGTCAATGCTGTTTCATGTTATATAGGAATAGTTCAGAGCAAAAGCTTCTTTTGAAGGTGAAACCGTGGGTTTTCAGGTGTGCGTCATACCTGATGATGTCCGCAAAGGCCCCGTACAAGGTTTTCTCTTGGTACTTGACTCCGTATTTGTCACACAACGCTCGCACGTGTGGAGCGGCGCGCCAGTAATTGTGCCGAGGCATTGTGGGAAAGAGACTGGGACAAGAACAAAGCACAGTTGTGAAATGCCGAAGATAAACTGAAGCCATTTTCGCACTGAAAGCACTTTTGTTTATCTTACTGGTGCTCAATCTGAAAGTTGAGGTGTCCGCTGAACCAGTCGTTGAAGGGGGATTGCTCGATGTTACAGGTTGCAACCAGCTAAATGACAGAAATGCACAGAATTGGCATGGTAGAATGACTTAAACCCAGTGCGGCTGTGACAGCTCAGAATGTACCTGCATGCTAAGCCAGTCTTGGTGTTTCTCGTAGTCGATGTGCATGGGCATGTGGCTCATCTGGGTCACCCACACAAACCAGTGGCTCTCCATGAACCTGCGGCCCACAGGAACACCACAATCATGTGACTTTACCCCAAGCAGGATCTCACAATTACATTGTGTTACACAAAAATTCAATATTAACTGTAAATCACCCAAAGCAATTGGTGGAGCAATAACCTTTAGCTATGTTTACATGTAACCTAATAACATTGATAATTGGATTGATGGCTCAATCAGATTGAAAAGCCTTCATGCAAACACCTCCATCAATCCAACTGAGCTTGAACCAAATGAAACTGATCAGATTGTAATAGGTTAGTGTACAACTGTACTAATTCAATTAACAGGAAAGAACTAAATGCTTGAATTTGAATATCTAAATATATATCGGATTCAAAAACCACTTGGACACATACACAGTTCTGTGATGCGTATGTTTACATATATTTTGTCATATTTTCGTCTTTTGAACTGGTCAGTGGAGGAAACTGAGATTAACATGGTGTTTTTGTTCGCAATACACGTAATGCACATGTAAATGAATATGTGACTTGGATTGCAGTGTTTAGGGTTCAAATAAACAACTTTCAGAATCTGAAATCAGATTGAATTCATCCCCATTGACAAATTAGTAGTGCATGTAAACATACTTAATAATCGAATGCCTTTGATAGCATCATAAAAGATCAATATGATACTTCTCTTATACAAAATATTCTCTCTCAAAAGTAGTACTTTTTTTTTTTTTTGAGTGTCAGGTGGTAATACCATGGTACTTTGATATATGGGTAGTTTTTACCCATTTTTACGTATTTATTTAAAACAAGAGGAAAACTGCAGAACATTTAAAGAAAATGTTTGGAAATTAATGCACCAAAATTTTGGCAATACAGAAATATTCAGTTGCATTTTGATAATGTCTATTTCGTGCACGCAAAGTGGATAAACTACAACAGGTAAAGGTGTGAGCTGCGCAAACACTGAAGCTGTGCTGAAAACATCGATTTCTCATTTTTTAGTAAATCTTTTATTGTGATGAAATTTTGGTCAGTGCCGTTTTCAGTCGATGCGCATTTCAACTGCAGAAAGAGTTCAATAGAACAGCTTTTAAACAACGTGACAGAACCTCAGGAAAGCCTTTCATGTTCAAAGCTTGTTAGTCAGCTAGAAAACAACACTAGTGAGGAGCATTTTGATAAAGATATGCACTAAATTACACATGCTTTATTAGCTAGTTAGTTTAAATAAATCTGTCATGGAAACTTTCGGTATTAATAATAATAATAATAATTCTGCACAGTTCTTTAGATTTAAATTTAGCTTCCACCTATTTGAATATCCCCCCCCAAATAATAAAAAAAAAAATAATATATACATTTTATTTATAGATTTTTAACATGAAACTTAAGAGGGTGTCAGAAGACTGATCTGAGATCAGTGAAGCTGAACATATTTCCAACTCACTGGAAAGACTTCTATAAAGCCTTTGCAACTTTATAAGGAGGTCAAAGTACATGTGCTTAAACTGCATTTTGCACATTTTTTCTAATTATTATACATTTCTGACCATATTAATTGAGAGATAAAATGTTTGTATTTTGAGTATTAATTTGTCACACCGCATGACTGTTTAAAATGAACTACTGAAGGAAAAAGGATTTAAATAAAAATGAATTAAAAATGCATACACACTCTTTCCATTTTACAATTTTATAAAAGCAGGTTCAACAAGGGGAAATAAAGTAGAAAAAAACAACAGAAAACAACTCAACATAAACTATAAGACTAAAGATCCTCCTGAAAGTAATAAACTCAATATAAAATAACTCAAATAATCTCAACAAAAAAAGAAAAGATCATCACACTGCAGAGAAGGGGTGAAAAGACACTGTGACACAGACACTGTGCGCTGACAGTAACAGAGATGAACACTGAGCAACCTCACAGCTTTATGACCTCTTACACACCAGCAGCTGTGAGCAATCAGTGCTCCAGCGTTCTGATTGGTGCAGGAGGAGTGGGCGGAGACTACAGCAATCAGACAATGAGAGAGTGAACAGTGAAGGACACGCCCACACCTCTCTCTCTCTCTCTCGCTCTCTGGCACAAACAAAGCAGTGTGTAAAAGTAAAACCGTAGTGCTTTGACTTATATTGTATATTCATATACCAAGGCATTTCCAAAAATACTATGGTACTACTGTGGTAAATGTCCAAAAAAACTAGTATACTCAAGATAATTTTCGGTAAGTGAAAGAAAAGCATAGTGCTACATGGTGCATGTGCAAAAAACATAGTAATACCGTGGTATTTTTTAATAAGTGATTGTATTTTGCTTCTCAGCCAGTGAGAACGCATTTGGAATATTAACATATTTTAAGCAGAAGTTGTAGATGAAATGATTTTTTTTACCTTACGAAATTAAACAGAATCACCGCCCAAAACACACCGTAGAACTGCGTGTAACACAGGAAGTATCGAACATAGTAACTTATACACCACGCGAGGTCCTAAAAGAGATAAGACGAGAAGAGATAAGATAAGGACAGAGAAAGTGCTGTAAAATCACATTCAGCTGCATGAACACGGCAAGAGCCAAAGCGATCATGGGAACCTACCACCCAAAGACCATGTACGATCATATTGTGAAAGATCTGGAACTGGAAATACACCGGAATGAGCAAAGGCGGCCCAACTGAGAAACAATGACAGAAAAAGGTGTTAAACATCAAGCCTAGTTGGTGGTTTATAACTCGTCCTACAGGATGGAGATATTTTTTGTGAAAATCATAATCTGCACATAATCAGACATTTTGCTGTAATTTTAAGAAGAAATTAGCAAAAAAGACATGATAAAATGTGCTAAATGGGACTCTTAATGATCAAATTATTAATATATGGCAAAATATTTTATAAACATTTAAGGTTTCGTGAATATGTTTAATATATTATTTATATTTAAAATGTTTATTTATATATATATATATATATATCTAGTATTATATATATATATATATAGCAGTATAGTATAGTATTTATATATTATAATATATATATATATATAATACAGTATATATTAATATATATATATGTGTGCATGCAATTTAATATTATTAGGATATATTAATATTTTTAAATAATATTATAATACATACATAAAATGCCACTTATATAAACATATATTTATATTATATTATGTAAATTCTACATCAATAAATGAACATTTCTATTTATAAATGTTACATTTCTATTCATATAAATTATATGAAAATTAAGCGATATTTGTTTAATAGAGGATTAAGCAAACAAAAAATACATTCAAAACACTACAAAACCGTACCGTACCAGACAAACTTCAGTTTATCATGTAGGATCTTATTTGATTGTTATTTATTTTCATTAGGATCCTTTACGATCCAAATTATGATATAAATTCCAGTAGGAATCTGGTAAACCTTCCTGTAGCCATAAAGCGACTTACTGAAGAAGAAGTACTTGTGCTGATGGTTGTAAGGCAGATGCTTGATCTTTTTAACGCCGTACTGTAGTAAAGACAGACAGAAAGAGTCCAATCAGATCCGATCAAGTATTTTCTTCATGCATGTATCATGCGGATGGTGTGTTAGTACCTCCACAGGCTGCACTTTTCCCACCACAAACGCATTGAGCATGTTGACGTCTGGGTCCTTCTTGAACACGTTGGGTTTAGCGTGATGCTGGAAGTGGCGATGGTTCCACCAGCCCGCAGACGCTCCCTGAGGACAGACGCGTACGAACACAAAAACATCAGACGCACTAACAGTCCAAAACAGGTTTCCAACTGAAACTCTGACAAATTTAGATGTTTTATATGTAGCAACTTTCATGACCATACAAACAGCACTCCTCATGTGAAAGCACATGGCAGACTCACGTTTGTCGTTAGCATGAGCTAACAATGTGACTGTACCAAAATGCATTTTTAAGCTCAATTTTAATACTATTTTTTGGGTTTTGTGTGAATTATATTTACATATAAATATATTGAATGTAACTGTTTACATGTGCAGTTGTAATCAAGCTAATGCACGGTTTTGCGTAGTCAAGCTACAGCATTTCTCTGTTGAAAAATACAAGGCACAGTGTGTAATCGAGTGGAGTAAATACACGTCGCACACCTCTTTTTTTAGAGCTTTCAAACAGGTCAGTTGTAGGCTGACTGACGTTTATACATGCTGGACGAAGTCGAGCTACAATCACGTTACCATTGTCTGCTAGGACGACTTCGCAAAAAAACAGATTACAATTTCAGACAGATTGAAGCCTAAACTAAAACTGCACTTTTAAAGGGCATGTAAAAGTGGTCAAAACAGAATGTGTTTTTGCGTTACTCTGTGCTGCTTTTTAATAGTTGTCTATGTAAACTTGCGCTAGATGGATGTCTTTGACCCGCAGCTTTTTTGTCGTGCACTACGTTTTCAAGTTTTAAAAACTTGTGTCTCTCAACCTTCTTGTCCAGGTGGATACTAGTGTTTAGCATTACGCATTTCTGCTTTTAAAAACTGGGAAAAGTCGTTATGAACGGATGTGTTTGACTCGTCTTTTTCAGTGTCTCCCTTGTGAGGTTCGACTTTCATAAGCTGCATCTCAAATTCCTGCCTTCTTTTCCAGGTGGATACTTACTGTTCAGCATTTTGCATTTTTGCTTTTACAAATGCGAAACACACCGTTATGAATGGATGTCATTGCCTTGCGTTTTTTGCTTTTTTTTTAGTAACTTGCACCAAGTTTTTAAGTTGCTGTGTCAAGTTCAACTTCCTCAAAATTCTGCCTTCTTTTCCAGGTGGATACTATTGTTTGACGTTTCGAGATTTTGCTTTTAAAAAAGGCAAAATGGTATTATAAACATATGTCTTTGTTTCGCGGCTCTTTTAGTGTTTCGCACCAAGGTTTCGAAACATTGTGTGAAGTTCGACTTTTAAAACCATGGCTCAAAACCCTGCCTTCTTTTCCAGGTGGATACTATTGTTTGACATTTAGCATTTTAAAGGGGTCATATGATGCAATTTCAAATTTTCCTTTCTCTTTGGAGTGTTACAAGCTGTTCATGAATAGATAAGATCCCTAAAGTTGCAAAGACTAAAGTCTCAAACCCAAAGAGATATTCTTTATCAAAGTTAAGACTTGTCCACGCCTACCTAAAACGCCTCATTTAAACACGCCCCCACATGTCTACGTCACTGTGTGGGAAGATTTGCACACATCAACTTTGCACTGTGGATCGCCGGATCGGCTTTCACCGTAGTCCAGCCCGGGGTCGTCACATGTGTTTGCCGCAAGCCCGCCGGCCGCTCCTTTGTCGAATCCGCCGGCCTCTGCTCACTCTAGCCCGCCGTGTGTGATGCTGTGTGTTTCGTTGTGAAAGCGAAATTACTTTGTTTGGCCTTCCAAAAGAGGACACAACTAGAAATCAGTGGTTACGTTGTATTTACAACACTGTTCCAGAACAGTTCAACCCAAATATTCAGATGTGTGCAGCGCATTTTATGGAGGACTGTTTCCTGTGATATGACCCCTTTAACTTAAAAAAAAAAAGCGAAACATTGCTATAAACGAATATCTTTGGTTTTTCAGTGACTCGTGGCGCTACAGGTTTAAGATGCTGTGGGAAGTTTTGACTTTTAAAACCATGTCTTGAAATCCTGCCTTGTTTTCCAGATGTATACTATTGTTCAACGTTTCACGTTTTTGCTAATAAAAAATGCAAATCATCGTTATGAATGGATGTCTTTGACCCACAGATTTTTCAGTGTCTTGCATCACATTTTTAAGAGTCTGTGTGACGTTCAACTTTAAAAACCATGTCTCAAAATCCAGCTTTCTTTTTCAGTTGGATACTATTGTTCAATTAGGACATTTAAGTAGTTTTATAATTGTGCCTTAGAAAAAAACACTACGGATGTGCATCTTGAGACAAAACAACGGAACTGATATATTTTAAGATCAGTCAGTCCAAGTTTCTTTCAGTTAAAACAGCCCAGACATGCATTTTAGTCTAGGACTAGGCTTAAGCGTTGTCTGTGAAACTGGGCGATGATTTTCTAGTGAGGACTGGGCAGGATATGTTGGTACCTTCAGGTGTCCGATGACAAATTTGTGCACTAAGTGATTCCATCGTGATGTTTTACACACAGACAGATGACCGAAGTCATGCTGCAGCCATCCAGCCTGCGACTACAGACAAAAAAAAAAACAAAAACAAACAAAAAAACATGACCATTTACATTTTTGCATCAAGATGAAGTTCCCAGTTATGCTCTTTATAAGAAAACTCCTCGCTGACCAGCTAGTGCTAGCTAAGCTAGTTAAGCACACCAGCATTCAAAGCACAGCAGATTTTGGTTACCAATTCTGCTGCTCTTTTTAAACATAGTTCAATCATAACAACTCTCTGAACATTTTAGCATGGTGACGGATATGACAATGTTAATGTATTTAGTCTTGGCGGGACAGATCTGCTACGCTGCTGCTGAATTGTTGCTGCTGTTGGTTATTGCTGTAGTTGTAGATTATTGCTGCTGCTGCAAGCAAGTACAGGAACTTGCTACTGCCAATGCATATGGCGATACGGTGCACAAATAGCAGATCCCGTATAAGATCTATACAGGTGGAGCTGGGGAAGGTGGAGGGTTTCAGAGAACTCTGAAAGCGCACTGCAGGAATCTCAAGTGAGTGCTAGCCAGCCATATAAATGCAAGGCAGTAAGCTCATTGGCTGCATATGCAGCATGAACCAATCAGCTTGTGCCAAGTCGTTTAAGTCTCAGAATATCATCAGTTACGTTAACACCCCATCAGCCTGCGCCATCTAGAGTTTCAAGACTGAACAATATATTTTAATGACAGTCACGATTATATAAAACATGTCCATCATACCTGTGCGGTAGCCATTAAAACAGCAACTATGGCTGTGTTGATCCAGCCGGTTCCAAAGCACCACACCAGCATCAAGGCGATGACCTCCAGGAGCAGGATGTGACCCAGATGCAGCATGAAAAACAGGGGCTGGGTTTTGAAACACCCCTCAGCCTCCAGATGCTCACGAAGGGCTCGGAAATCCTCCACAAGAGCAGCCTGAGAGAAAACGAAGGTAAAATGACAACAAATACAGTCCTCTGCGGTAACGTTCACACTGCGAAGGGAGTGACAATCGCATTTAAATGCAGAAGTGAATCGACTTTCATGACCTGAATTTTTAAGGCGTGAATGTAGTTGAATCACTCAGAAGAGGGGTGAAAGCCGAATTGGAGTGTATGACTCATGTCTTCGGGCAAAGGTTAATCTGAGCCGTGCATTGCTTTTTGTGCTTTAATGTCACACTTAAGACAACAAGCTGATATTTGGGTGTCTGGGAAGAGGAATTACAGTCTGACAGTCATTCTGTGATGTGAAGGTCATGATCCAGAGCTCATAAAATACACAGTAACTGTTTTCTGGAATCAAACACATTGTGCAGCACTTATATGTGAAATAGATGTAGAATTTGAATTAAAATAAGTAGAATTAAAATTGAAAATGAAAAACATTAACATTTATTCACTGAGCAGACACTTTTAGAAAAGAGAAAAACCACAAGATATATGTATGGAAGTTCGTTTCTGCCACAAAAAATAAAAACAACTTTTTTTCTCATAATTCAGACTTTGTTTTTGTAAATTTTGAGATAACAAACATCAGAATTCAAGATATAAACTCTGAATATATATATATATATATATATATATGCCATAAATATGTCATTTAAAGCAAAAAAAAAGAAAGAAAAAAATAGCCAATTTTAGAAAAGGGAAGTTCATCAGTTGAACTAAAATTGACTATTTGACAGACTTATTTAAAGGTGTTAAAAAAAGCTAAAAATGTCTTGGCATTTGAAGGTTTTATAAGCCTTCCAGGAACACAGAAGCAATCCTTTCCCAAATAATTTCCCTAATAAGTTTCTTTGAATTTTAATTCAGTAAATTCCTGTCATTCCAATTTGAATTTCAACTCAACTTCCTGTGATTCAGTTTCACACTCGTTAACTGAATTCTGAATTTGATACGTGCATCCTAACCAGAAGGGCAACAGATTCATGGAAATTCAACTAGCTGTCATTTTGATTGTCAAATTAGTGAAGCTCAGAAAACTCAGAACTGCTCTCTAAATTAGATGCACATTATCCAGTTTTGAAAAACAAAATACTATATTTAAAATTTTAGATTTTTTTACTCAAAATTCACTTCATATATCTCTTTGTCTTTTTCTAGTAATTCATCATACATATTAATATACATCATCCAGATATATTTAGAGAATCCATATTCAATTGACTGAAGTGTCAGCTAAATTTTACATCCACAACAAGGTTTTATTCATTTATTCTGTGTAGGTTATGTCTCGACACTCACGTTTTTCTGGCAGTCTTGACTGGGTTCAGATGCCTCAAGCTCCCCGATTAACAGCGGCTTCATGTATTTCCTCACCAGCTGAAGGTCTGGATGAAACGCAGTAAACGCCTCCTGTCACACCAGATCAAATAAATTTCACACTGATAATCATTATTTTATTCTTATCTGAATCAATCACAACAACACTGAAACAAAAATTTAATAAGCCACCTACCTAGACAGCATTAGATACACATGCCTAAAATACTCCAGAATGCTGCCTAGTTTGTAACATTTGTTATATTTGAATGTCAATGCATATTAATATTTGCATGATTAATTATTCACATTTTCACTACATAGCATTTTTTGCATGAGGCCAACAAATTATAGTTTTGACTATGTAAAATTTACTTTAAACAGAACGTTTGGCCATAATGTACGGGAGCCCATTTCTGCCACAGAACAATTGCACGGTAATTGCAACTTTTTATCTCATAATTTGGACTTTGTTTCTTGCATTTCATGAAAATTCTGACTTTTTTTCTCACAATTCAGATTTTTTTTTTCTCAAATTTTTTTTTCTGCCACACAACAAAAAATACATTTTGTATTTCACAATTATGACCTTTTTCTCGCAGTTGCAAGTTTATACTTCACAACTGCAGATTATAAATGCCCAATTGTTTAGAAGTCAGAATTGTGAGATAAAAATTCGGTATTTCATTCCGTGGCGGAAATTGGCATTTTAACCAAAGGTCTAGGCAGCTCAGTATAAGACTTTGTTTTACAATAGAGTGTAAAAATGAATATTATATAGCATTTTTGGTCATGATTCCCAAAATGCTGTCTTGGTCGATTTTGGGCCTGTTTTGCAGTAATCTGGTCGATACTTAGATATTATAGGATGATTTTAGCACAATCTTTTTAACTATAAAGGAAAAAAAGGGTGCCTCGGTAGGTAGCTCACTAGGTTATGAGACACAGCCAGGGTGCGAACTACGGGGGAGCTAGGCTCCCCTTAATAAGACATGGGCTCCCCTGAAAACGTGATTTGTGAAATTTGGGGGGGGGTCTCAAAAAATATTGACAATGTGTTATTTTGACGTGCAATTTCAGTTTTGTGTAATGTGATCATTGTGTGTAAACTTGCAAAAATATCATTCATTCATGCATGACGGCGATTTAAACCTAATTCACTTCAATAAAGATAACTATACATGCTATTCTTGTCATGAGCATCAAGGTGTGGGGATGCTGCGGTGCAAATTCCACTCATTAACTCAAAGATTCGTAGAAAAAATATAAACGCTGGACTCTGTGGTCGATTCTGTGTTAAGGTAAGGCATGTTAATCGCAATTATGTGTTGTGGCTGGGTTGTTATAGGTCTGCGTGACTCTCGATGTCTTAGGTGAACGGAGGAATTATGGTGTTCTTCTGTAGCCTGACGACGAGTAACTTTAACCGTTGTTCACGTGAACTCAAAGACAGCCTGATGCTTTGTTTATAGACTATTTGTGGGTGGCTGTTTGTTGTTTCACCTATCAATTCGTGTCGATAAAGTATAATAGGGTAAATCTTGTATAGTGATTTATCCTATATAGTGCTTATAGCGCCCCCCGTTATTAAAAACAAACAAACAAGTGGGCTCCCCCAAAGTTCACGGTATAGTTCGAACACTGGACACAGCCATTGTTTTGCAGTAATGTGATGTATATAAAATTTCTTCCGTGTTAAATGTACTGTAAATGTATTGATGTCGAGTGTTTTACCGTGGCATCTTCTCCAGCATAGTGTCCGATGATCCTCAGTCCTCCGGGGTGTCTCTTCACCCACTGGCTCACATTATAAACCTTCCTTTCCACCACGATCCACTGATCTCCAAACTTAGTGTGTTTCTGCACCTCCTCCCAGGTGTAAGTGCCGAACCTCCCGTTGGTACCGGTGATCCGGTCCGTCTGCTGTCCTCCGCCGCCCATCACTGATCAAACTCTGACTTACTGCTGCTTACTTTGCACTGTAAGACCAAGTAACTCGATTCAATAGTTCAGATTTTGTTATGAAAGTGTCTAAGAACGGTTTGATTCACTTGAAAAAACATGCAACAAATTGCATTTGATGTTCACTTCTGCCATTATTTATGCACAATTTAATGTAAAAATCCACACTGTAGAATATTTAGTCAGGTAACCAAATTAACTTCATTTAAGTCTACATGGTTGTAAAAAAACAAAAACCCTACAATTTTTAAGCAAAATTCCCAAAAATGTTGGGAAAAAATCCCAATGTTGAGGCATGACAGGTTGATATGCACACTGTAAAATGTGAACCTGGAGCACAAAACCAGTCATAGGTTGCACGGGGATATTTCTAGCAATAGCCAAAAATACATTGCATGGGTCAAAATTATAGATTTTTCTTTTATGCTAAAAATCATTAGGATAATAAGTAAAGATCATGTTCCATGAAGATATTTTGTCAATTTTCTACCGTAAATATATAAAAACTTAATTTTTGATTAGCAATATGCATTGCTAGGGACTTCATCTGGACAACTTTAAAGGAGATTTTCTCAATACTTAGATTTTTTTTTTGCACCCTCAGATTCCAGATATTCATATAGTTGTATCTCGGCCAAATATTGTCCTATGCTGATTTATAAATCTCAATTTTGAAAAATGTTGTGCTCCAGGGTCACAAATGTTTTGTCAGGTAACCTAACATGAGCTTAACATTTAAATGCATTTTGTTCAAGTCAAAAAATATGAAGTAATATATTACAGAATCAACCTGACAACATTAGGTTACACCAATGAAAGTCGTTTTAGGATCAGGCCAGGCTGAAATAACACAATTTTCAATTTTCTTTTTATAGGGCACTGAAATACAACCCTGGTCTTTGTTTAGGAATGAGACAATGAATGCTCACATAACCTCATTTATTATGCAAAGGAAACCAGAAGGCTCGTGCTGAAATACACGTACCGGAAGATTTTGCTTGCTTTCTTATTTTACGTTAGTCACATCTGTTCGTGTTTTTTTCTTTCTTTTTTTTTCAATTTGCATGACAAACTAACATGCAAAACAAAGCAGGGATAAAAGCATAGCAAAAATCAACTCTAAACTCTTCAGAAACGGCTTATTTGAACATTTCAAATGAATAAACTGTTAAATACTACATTGAAAATGAAAAAGCATCTCTTTTCATTAAAGAAAATGAACGTATGATGTCAATGCATGTAAGCATCCATTATGATACATAACATGAGAAGAAAGAAAGAAAGAAAGAACATGCACTGAGTCTCAACTTTCAATAATTCACTCACCGTCTCTGCGACACTTTGATCACACACTCTTTAGGTTAGTGTGTGATGAGAAAGAGAAGCGTCACTCTTCATCACTTGTACTTCTGCTGAATTCCGAACAGATCATTCGAGCGCCACCAGCCAATCAGCGCGCGTCTCTGCACCAGTCTCGCGAACGATCAGCCAATAGGAAGAGAGAGAGAACTTTGGAAGGGAGGGGAGAGAGCTAAAGGAGATAAAGAAGAGTTACTTGGGTTCGAGTCCCACATCCAACCGGCAAAATGCAGTCATACTAAACCAACATCAGTGATATTATTTATGAAATATAATGTAAAAATGCTACATTATTGTTGATAAGAAATGTACCTTACCATTCATAGTGAAAATGAGTAATAATACAGTGACATAAATTGAATTGGAGACAATGCATGTTGCATCTTGCTCTAGAATGCTGTAAAAATATGTTTTTGACAATAAAAAGTACGAGTTTCCTTATCATTTTGAGTGAAAATCTATATCCTGCTGTTTTTAAAAACACAACTTGGACAGGATTTGGACTTTAAATTGAAAGAATATTTCAATACTTTAGATATGTTGGCATCAAGGTTATATTATTTATGAACATCAGTTATAAACTGATACATGCAGTCACCACATGCCACACTGTAATGCCCAAAACCAAATTTATCAGCTGCAATTCAGTTCAATGAATTCAGAATTCAGAATCAGAATCAGAATGAGAAAGCGCTTTATTGCCAAGTACACTCTAAAAAATGCTGGGTTAAATACAACTCAGTGCTGGGTAAAATAGGGACAAACGTTGCAATTGGGTTGTTTTGACCCAGCGGTTGGGTTACTACCCAGAAGGTTGGGTTAAACATTTAACCAAACCGCTTGGTCAAAACAGCCCAATTGCAACGTTTGTCCCTATTTTACCCAGCACTGGGTTGTATTTAACCCAGCATTTTTTAGAGTGTATGTTTGCACATACAAGGAATTTGTTCTGGTGACAGAAGCTTCCAGTACACGACAACAACAACACACAGATAATAAGAAATATACTGTAAATGTATAAATATAAACAGAAATAGACAAAATGTGTATGTACAGTTGTGGTGTATAGATGGAATAGAATAGAATTGACAAGGAATGGAATTAGGGTAGCATTGAGTAAATAAATGTGGTATTGCACATCTTTTTATTGAACAGTAGGGGAGAACATTTAACTCTTCATGAGGTTGCCTGGGGAAGAAACTTTTGCATAGAGAAGACAATTCTCTATGCATATTAGCACGTGATATAGGCACACATTTGGGACTGATCTGACTGTTAAACGTTTCAAATGAAAAAAGAAGAACTTTGGACTTTTTTTGAAACACTGCAGACTTATTCTGAACCTGCTGATTTTCTACAGCTGCGTTTTACCATCCGTCACAATTTGTATTCACAAGTTGTATTAACATCTATGAATACATTTTTCTCCGATAAAGCCTATAATAAAATAAGATAAGATAATTAGGCCTACATGCTCATAAATGCTCATTTGCAGGAACAGAGATGCATAAAAGAATATTTTGCAGCTGCAGCATTACTTTCCCTTTAGTTCACAATTATTTTACCAACATTTTTGCAGACGTAATTTTCAGCTAAACTTAAGAATGAAAAAAAAAAAAAATTCTCTCTATACCTGTAAAATAATTAGAGGTAGCTCATGTATATCTGGATAGGCCTATATCTGTACATTTGAATAAAAATAACAATCTTTTCCCATCGATTCAATAAACCTGTATATCATATGTAAGCAATACATAAATGTCATATTGACCTGAAATGTTTCAAAAGCACTGCAAAACCTTTGTCCTCCATCATAGGGTTGTCAATGCAGGGACACGTTATAAAAATGATCAGCTTGGCTCATGAATTTTAATTAGGTTAGTAATCCTAATCAATTGTGACTTCTTTCTGATTTCTAAAAGTGATTTGGACATTGCTTTTATTGGTTCTAAATGCATCCATCATAAAAACAGTTGTAATGGTTGCTACAGCCCTGACCTTCATAAATTCATAAAATCATGCAGGCAGAAGATGGAAGATATTTAGTACAATTATTCACCTTTATCCACTTCAAACACCACAAAAGTGACTTTTTAATATCGAGTCAAATGTTTTAACTATAGTTTGCATCACAATGTCTGGGAAGAAACACGCAACTTCCTATGGATTGAACTCCCAGTTTTGAGCTCCAATGAGTGTTCATGTTGTCCAAAACGTATATTGCCCACCAGTGAAAAACCTTTATGATCCCTAAAACATGAAATGTGGTTATAAAGTGAATAAACTTTACCAAAACCCCATGGAAATCAACCGTGTGAGTTGCCACCGTTTAATAATGGACAACATCACAAAAGAAGACTTGAAAATATGGTTGTGCATAAGTTAGAACATTTATATGAAGATTTCAAATGAGAAATATCATCTCATAATGAGTGAAAATCTTAAAGGCAGCTGGTGTAGCCTGATTTCTGACCTGAAGCTCAGCACTTGCTCACTCAGCATCAGGTTCAGAGGTCTATGAAGTGAGCAGGCCACTAGGGGGGTCTGTGCTGCTCTGACACCGTGGAACATCAAGGCTGAACTTTGATGCATTACATCAACACTTCAGCAGAAAAACACCTATATAGGGCAGAGTAATTTAGACACTTATCAGTATGTGCAACACCACAAATAATAATAAGAAGACTCATGTCTATATGACATAAATCTAGTCTGACTTCATATTAAATAACCCAATAACAAACATTATATAATGCTTTACAGATCAATATAGTACATTCAATTTTGAACAGGCCATGTATTTCTTGGAAGACGGTCCATGGAGTGAACTTCATTCAGATGTAGTTTTGAATGTTATTTTCAGAGCAGAAGAGCCGAGTGTGAATCATCTCACTAAAATTAGCAGTTTGTTCAGCCTTCGTCTGTCTGTCCTCACTGTGCCACCTTTAAAATACTGCACATTTGTTTATTTATTTTGTGTAGATATGCTATTATGCACATCCTGAGCAGTACAGAAAGTTGTGTTGCAGTTGATTTGCTGACACAAACCATTTTACTTCGGATTTTGTGCCTACAGTTTATTTATTGCACCAAATAGCTACTTTTCATAATAATTCATAATAACATGTGACCCTGGACCACATAACCAGTCTTAAGTGTCTATTTTTCAAAATTGAGATTTATACATAATCTGAAAGCTGAATAAATAAGCTTTCCAATGCATGGTTTGTTAGGATAGGACAATATTTGGTCGAGATACAACTATTTGAAAATCTGGAATCTGACGGTGCTAAAAAAATCAAAATATTGAGAAACTCGCCTTTAAAGTTGTCCAAATGAAGTTCTTAGCAATGCATATTACTAATCAAAACGTTCTGATATATTTACAGTAGGAAATTTACAAAATATCTTCATGGAACATGATCTTTACTTAATATCCTAATGATTTTTGGCATAAAAGAAAAATCTATGATTTTGACCCATGCAATGTATTTTTGGCTATTGCTACAAATTTCCCCGTGCAACTTAACACTGCTTTTGTGCTCCAGGGTCACATATATCTCCTTTATATAAAGCATTAAATGTATGCTTTTATTATTAATAAAAAATAAAATAAAATCTATTTTATTATGTGCACATGTAAATAAATGTAAACAATAAAGTGTATATGTAAATAAATAAAACCTATATGTGTACACATACATGTATTTTAATATATTAAATATTAAAGTAGTTATTTAAAACCTTTATGAATTATAAAACAACAAAAACTAAAATTTAAAAGTTCACAATCACGTTTTTAAAGAATGTTTAATATTGATAAATATAATAAATATTTCATACACCTTACTTAATAATAATGCCACTTAACAATAACAAATACGTTTCTGCATTGCATAACGTGAACTTGGAATAGAGGAATTTGACCGCCTCTCTCCACCCGGACCACGTGACAATCGTGTGTAACTCTCATGTCCCTGTTTCGGTTGCTAGGGGAGAGAGACGGTCCATGGCAACGCTTTACGCAAACGCCACACCGAGAGAGAGAGAAACGCGAGACGGCTTTAAACGCACAACGTCGGACAGAAATACAGACATCGTTTCTGGAAATTTTAAACTGACATCTCAGAGGATTTTGGTCTGATTTAGAACCAAGCAACCCGGAGTTACAGTTTGGTATCACCGGTTCGGTTCACATTGCCGCCGGCCAGGTCAAAGCGAGAGACCGGGATCCACAGAGCGAGGCTGCCGGGACAAGAGCTGTGTGTGTCGGCAGAGAGACGCTCAGCACCAGCGTTCACACAGACTACTGAAACGCGCTGGGAAAGTTTGTAGCTGTAATGTGAGTCAATTCATGCTTATTATACACTTTAAAAATGACTAAATAAATAACCAATGGACTATGAAAACGGTGCGTAATTAATATGCAAATGTTGACAGCTACTTTGACACTCATCTGTTAACTGAGTTTACATTACAGAGACAAAATTAAGCTTTCTTCCTGTTACAGTTATACTTATCTTTACAACTACTACTATTACTATTATGATTATAATCTCTTCTATAGCATATCATTTTATAAAGAGTACACGAAGCAATCGACACAAACACCCAGAATGGCTCCTTGCTGGAATCGCTGCCTTGTTTACTGACGTTGGACCTCGTTGTACTCGGACTGAGGGGAAGCCGCCTGTAGTCAGAGCACCATGTGTCGCTGTGCTGGCTCTGTCACTGCCGGGTCAATCCTACTGAGTGAAACTGACACGGGGAGGGGGGGCCAGCCCCACAGACCACCTCACCCTCTTACCCCGTCCTGAAAGACACTCTCACGACACACACAGACAAGTGCCGGGCTAGCCGGCCGAGGGTATGGGCAACTCGTCCCGAAAAGAGGCCCAGGACGAAGGAGGAGAGGAAAAGAAGGTTAAAGAAAAGGGAGAGGAGGAAACGGCTGAAAAAGAAGAAGACAACGAGGTCATGGAGGATGTGGAGCTGCCGGTCGGAGTTGACAAGCTCTTGGAGAGGGGAGATCCAGTGTTGGACCTGAGCTACTACAAATTCCGTCGCCTTCCTCGTCAAGTCCTGGATCTGGAGTACCTGGAGAAGCTCTACGTCTGTGGAAACCGTCTCCGCGACATCCCTAAGGGTATCACGCGGCTGCAGGGTTTGCGTACCCTGGCGCTCGACTTCAATAAGCTTGATGACGTTCCTCTGTCGGTGTGCCAGCTGACTAATCTCACGTGTCTTTACCTGGGAAGCAACCGGCTGATGAGCCTCCCACCAGAAGTGAGGAACCTGCAGAACTTGCGTTGCCTCTGGGTGGAGAGCAACTACTTCCAGCGATTCCCCAAGCAGTTGTACGACCTTCCCAATTTACGCTCACTGCAGATTGGGGACAACCGTCTGCGCACGCTTCCCACGGACCTATGGCGCATGGAGTCCCTGAGAGGACTCTGGCTGTATGGAAACCGCTTTCAGGAGTTTCCGCGAGTGCTCCTCAAGATGGAGCAGCTGGAGATTCTGGACATGGACCGCAATCGGATATCAGAGTTCCCAAACTTGCATCATCTACCCGCGCTGCGACTCCTCTCCTACGACCACAACCCTGTGAAGGAGCCACCGCGTGTAGGGGAGGAGGTGCTTGTAGTCGGGGAGGGAGCTGAGGAGGTGTTACAGACCAGAGAGAGAAGGAGAGATGCAAAAGAACGAGCAGAGAAGGAAGCAGAGGAGGCAGCGGCCACGGCAGCTAGTCCGGTCATTCATGGAATACTCAAGAAACTCCGAATGAACTCCGCCCTTAACCTGGCAGCTGCTAAGGAGAAGGAAACAAATGAGTCGGTTGCATCAACAACCCCAACTGGGGATGAGAACGGACCACAAAATAATGACGGAGGGGCAGAGTCTGAGAGACAATGTGTGGCGTTTGAGGAGGCGGGGCTTGGTTATGACTACGGCGGTCTGGAGTATGAAAGGGAGGAGCTAATCTGCAAGGGGGAGGGGTATGAAGGCTACGAGGGGGCGGAGTTAGAGTATGAGAGCGAAGAAATGGACTATGAATATGAAGGGGAGGAGTGAGAATAACCTTGATCCTTGCACCTGTGGGTCATGGTAGTCTACTTATTTAATCTGAAGTGTGTAATATCTGCAAACAGAGTTGCAGTTTATTTTAGCAGCCAATTGTTTTAACCAACAGTCATTATTTTTGCAATTAATTTGGTGCGGACGCTACACACTTCCGTTTTAAGCATCTGAGGTGTTACTGCAAGGGTTGCAGGTTCAATCCCGATGATGTGCCCCCAAAAATGTAACTTAAGTAGCCCCAGGATACTTTATGGGGCAATGAAAGCGACTGCAAGTCACTCTAATAAAAAGCATCTGCTAACATTAATATTAAATTATGTCTGATTGGTTGGAAAGTTGAATGAAAGGTCAAGTTTAAAAACAATACCCAAAAATCAATATTCTGCTATTATTTGCTCACTCTCATGTTGTTCAAAATCTGTATGACTTTTTCTACTGTGAAACACAAAAAAAGATATTTTGACAATTTTTTTTCTCCATTCAGTGAAAGTAAATGGGGTCCAAAACTATATCGTTCCCTATTGATTTTAATTGTATAGACAAAAGAAAACACTGTAATGTTTTTTCAAAATATTTTCATTTACACTCTGCATAAAGGAATACAGGTTTGGAATGACTTTAGGGTGAGTAAATGATGGCTCAGGAAACATGAAAATCTGTAACACAACTTATAAAATACAGCTTAAGTATTAAGTGAGTGTTGCTGTTATTAGAAGGCATTTATTGTTGGCCAGACAATTACTGCAATCCTCAAACACAGGGCTCTCTTCAATAATTACAGGGTTTATTGATTTTAAGACTTGTCATTTGTAAAAATCAACTGTGAAGACCTGTGAAACTGCACAACTTTTTCATGCTTCAAAAAAACATTATTACTGTGTGCTGTGTATTTCTAATTAAGAGCAGGGCTCAGGCATTTTTGTTTGTGTGTGAAAGTGTGTCTGGAACTCTACCCTGACACGAGTGTACTGTTTATAAGAAACTTGATGCTGCAATTGCAGCGATGTGTGTTGGTGAAATCAAATATTCTCTTATTAAATAACCAATGAGTTTGCCAAATATGTTTCAGTGATTCATGTCTTGTCGGACTCGGAGAATCCTATATGTCCGGCTGTGGAACAATGCTGACATGATCTGAGACAGATGGGAAGAGCTAGCCAAGTT
This sequence comes from Sinocyclocheilus grahami, assembly GCF_001515645.1. Lineage (NCBI taxonomy): Eukaryota > Metazoa > Chordata > Actinopteri > Cypriniformes > Cyprinidae > Sinocyclocheilus > Sinocyclocheilus grahami. Next base: position 409,369 of record NW_015505938.1, read on the forward strand.
AGCACAAATAGAAGTAAATGTTCTCTCTCGTCTTAAGCTTGAAGGACTCGATGTGTGAAAGTCAGAGAGGAGGCGTGCGGACAGAAGAGAAACATCAGGGAAAGAATAATAGTGGGGGTACAATCCATAAAAGGCCCGGGTACTTAGTCAGTGACGTTTTGGGAGAAAGACTGAGAGAGAGCAGCGCTTAATGTGTAAATTATGAGGTCCCAGAGCAATGGCTGTAATGGATCCAGCAGGTTTGTGGGTTGGGTGACGGTATAAAAATTAAAATAGTGTTTAACACCCAATTAACACCGCAAGCAAGCCATGCGACACAATGCAAAGCAAACTAGATCACACCAACCTTAATCAAAGAAGGTGTCTCCACTGCAAGAAGTTTAGACGACTTTATTGATTATGATGGGAAATCTAGGAAAAGATTTTCAGCGAATAACAATTTGGCTTCAGACTTGCAATATAACACAATCATATGGGCCACTTTTCTGATAATTTTAAGGTGCTTTTTTATTTTTGTAGCTTGATGAATACAGTCCTTATTCACATTCTTAAGAAAAAAATCGTATTATTTCTCAAAACTCTTTGTTCCCAAATGCATAAGTTCAAGAATGAAATAATTGTTTTGAATTATAGAGTTCATCTGGAGAAACCACTGCCAATCTCTTTTATCTCAATTTGATTGCTCATTATATGCCATCTCTAAAGGCATAAGTCCGTCTCAGAGATTGTGGCATAGCCGTTAGCCCTGGATCCTCAGGCAGCAAGTATCAAGTATCTGCGGAGTGGTTGAGTGCTCTGACACAGTCCAGGTCTGAAGAGGAGAACATAGTGTCTGTGCTTAATCATTTTGCAGCTTACTGCTAGTTTACGTTAACGCCATTCTCCCAAGGTCAGCCGCATAGCAAGCCGTGAATGAGCGCTGGACCGCCTCTGCGGCGCTTGAAACTTCATAGCCGTGTTACTGGCGCTCACATTAATATCTCTGTCACTGCCAGATCTCAGCAGAAGTCATCTGGTGTCAGAAATGTAATCCGAGCCATTGTGACAGCGTGTCAGCACTAGAGGATGGACCATCCAGCGCGTAGGATTTTGCTCAAAAGTAGGGCATGTTTGCATGTTGTATATGCCAGTTGGTTGGTTTTACACTGTAAGCCATTAAAAGTGTAATTGCAAGGCTAGAAAACCGCAGTGTGAGAACTAGATTTTCAGATTTACTTAAGAATATTCAGAATATGCCTACTTCCAAACTATATACTAGGAGAAAAACAGTATGTGCGCCAAGTAGTATGTCCGATTTCATAGTATTCATAAAATAGTAGGTGAAAATTCTCTGGTGAGATTCTTAAGTGTGCATCTGATGGACACTTTACTATCCCATGAGGCCACAGGAGAGGATTTGTGAACAGCAATGAAGCGATGCAACTGACGCCGTAGGTCACATGACAGCAACAACATGGCGAAAACAGAACGTCCAAATTTTATATACTATATACTATAAACATACATATTTTTAACGGTTGTGAAGCAAGTTATGACACATGTATGTGTGTGCTAAAATGTTGCCAGGGTGTTGCTAAGTGTTCATGCCTTTCATAGTGTTAAGGCTTTGTTAAAATCACTAACCCTATATGATCCAGAATTGTTGTGATGCTTAGCGAACACCTCTAAACATAAGAAATATAACTTTGTCTGAAAATGCCAAGATAGAGATGATCAAGCTAAATTGGACAGTATTAAGTTTAAATGAATATTTCAGATTTATTGTGAAGCCAGGACATTAGATCCACTAAGATTAAACCTGTGTGAAAGAGAGAGACAAACAGTGGAAGTTATTAACAGGTATTCAGGTGTACAAGAAAGAATACATGTATATGATGTGTTTATGTGTGTACCTATCCGTGTCTCGTCCACTGAACCCACTCTCTCTTTGTCTCTGTATGCCTCCTCTCACCCACTCAGATCTCTGCTGCCCCACTGATGATTTGTCACAAAACCTGCAACAATTATAAGGATGAAAACCTAATTTAAACCAATCAGGATACACTCATCTCCCCAGCAACCAATCAGAACACACTCATCCACCCAGCAACCAATCAGAACACATTCGTTCCTCCAGCAGCCAATGAGAACCCACTGAACCCCCAGGTTTGAAACAATGTAATGCAGTAGTTGCCCATGTCTACAGGGCACAGACAGTCAGATTAAATAAATGAGCAATCAGTTTTGCCAGTCAAGTACCAGGACGAGACAGAGACAGTCAGACATGACTCACTTGCTTTTGTAGTGTGTGAGGAAGTGTTGCGGGTCGGCTGGTGTATGTGAGAGGCTTGTGATGTTGGGGGCGTTCAGGACGAATCCTGATGAGCCCTGTAGAATACAGAACAGCCAGTACACAACACCATTCCAGAAATCCCTCTTAAAGGGGTCATATGACTTGCTAAAAAATAACATTATTTGGTGTAATGAAATCTGTTTATGCGGTTTAAGGTTAAAAAAAACATTATTTTCCACATACTGTACATTATTGTTTCTCCTCTATGCCCCGCCTTTCTGAAACACGTTGATTTTTTACAAAGCTCATCATCTGAAAAGCGAGGTGTGCTCTGATTGGCCAGCTGTCCAGTGCGTTATGATTGGCCGAATACCTCAAGCGTGTGACAGAAATGTTACGCCCCTTACCATACTGTGATGCTGTGTGACGAGACAAAACTAATAAAACCCATTACAAATGAGGCATTTGTAGCATCCAGTGGGGACATAATTACGGATTATAATGACTTATACTGTCTTTTTACGTATTGCATCGCGCCGCGTAAACATAAAACCATGTCTGCATTTGTGATCAGAGAAATGACAAACAACTAGCACTGCTCTACACTGCTCAAAACTCGCGTTTGAATCATCAGTGGCAAATCCTTTAAATATGAAAACGTACTTACAGGCTGTGAGTCAGCATTATTTGTCAGAACACCGGCATTGTAGTCTACTCTCCCAGGATCAGGAAACAGTCCTTGTCCTCCGTAAAATGTGCTGCACACATCTGAATATTTGGTTTGAACTGTTCTGGGACAGTATTGTAAATACAACTTAACCACTGATGTCTAGTTGTGTCCTCTTTTGAAAGGCCAAACAAAGTAGTTTCGCTTTCACAACGAAACACACAGCGTCTCCACAACATGGCGGCGGCGGCAACAACAATACTACAGCGAGAATCAAAGTTGCGCCTTCTTTCTTTGCGTGAACATTTGGGCGGTGTTATGCAAATCTTCCCACACAGTGACGTAGACATGTGGGGGCGTGTTTAAACGAGGCGTTTTAGGAGGGCGTGGACGAGTCTTAACTTTTATAAAGAATATCTCTTTGGTTTTGAGACTTTAGTCTTTGCAACTTTAGGGATCTTATCTATTCACGAACAGCTTGTAACACTCCAAAGAGAAAGGAAAACTTGAAATCGCATCATATGACCCCTTTAAAGCACCAGCAGCACAGCAAATTATATCAGATTTCCAATCATCTTTTGAGTGGATGACTGTTCAAAGTGTTGTTGAGGTGAGTCGTGTCATCTTTGAGTGCTTTTGTGACATTAAATCGGAACTGACAAAGAACGGATTGTCTTCCAAATGGCTTTTCTGGGAAGGAAAGCACATTTTGATAATTTTTTTTACTTCTTGTAGGAAGAAATAAATTGACAGTCTAATATAAAGGATCATTTACAGATTTAGTTCACCCTCGTCAATCCAAACCTACACTATTAGAATAAAAGGTAAAAAAGCTGTCACTGGGACAGTACTCTTTCAAAACCTACTAATATGTACCATTTAGGCAGTAATGTGTACCTTTAAAGGGATGGTTCACCCACTAATATGCACGCTTTAGGGGTAAATAAAGTACAAAAGAAGTACCTTTAGAAAGGTGACAGCTTTTGCACCTTTTTTTCTCAGAGTGTATATGACTTTCTCTCTTCTAGCAGCATGCTTAGCATTCCCACACTTTTTAACCGGCAAATTTGAATGGGTTCTCCATGATATTTCTAGTAATTAAACTGAACATAACTAGGAATGTTTATTCACTATAAAACTTTCCCTGTTATTTCCAGGTTTTCCATGACTGTCAGAGCCTTGCATATTCCAAGTCGCTTGTTGATGTGGCATGAGCCAATGTAATATTTTTGAATATAATTGGATATGGATAAGATCCGAAAGCCACGGTGGAAAAAAGATTGACAGAAAGTCATATGGGTTTGAAACAAAGGTGAATAAATAATTATGGAATTGACATTTTTGGGTGAACTATTCCTTTTAATGGTCTAATCTAATCTTCCATATGTTTAATTCAATGTAATGTATATTGGTTGTTCGTTTAAATCTATTTGAGCAGTCACAGCTAAACAAAAAAAGTGCAGTTTTCAACTTTCACAAACCTAGAGGGCAAAATATATTGGTTTTATTTACCATCGGCTCAATGGACCATCTAGTTGCAGCAGTTCTAGTCTTCTGTCCGCTGTCCTCACTAACACCACCCTGTAGTGAGGCCTGTGGGCAGAACATCCAATAAACCAAGATCCTTGGTCAGAAACCTTGTTGTAGTCTTATTTGTAGAGTTTATCTAGTGAGAGAGATACTCACTGAACTGGTCAGAGGCCTCTGGGTTTCTCTTGTAAATCCAGTTTCTCGAAGTGCACGGGAGGCAAGTTTTGGTAATGCTTCACTGCCCTGAAACACACGCACGCACACACACTAAATAGGCTACAGACCTCATCCAGCTGACGCACACTATATAAAAGTGTAGAGATGTTGATGGACAGAGTAATAACAGAGAACGAGAGAAACAGAAGACCACCTGTAGGAAACATCCGGGAAGGAAGTCAGTCCTCATCACACTTTCCTGTGTCCTGCGAGCGTCATCCTGACAACCATCATTACCCAATCAGAGCAGAGAGTCAGCATAACATCGGAAAAAGGATTTCTCATCATGAATACAACATTAAGAATTATGGATCAATGCAGTTAAAAAAACAGTGACAATGACTTTGCCAACAGATTAAAATTAATCCACACACACACACCATGTTAATATTTTGAGGGAGGAAGGTGTTCATCTGTAGATTGGCTTCCTTAGTGTATCCACTATCTTCTATGGGTCCAACTAAAACACAAACACTGATCTGAAACACCTAGAATGCAACATCAAGAACTTTTTAATCTACAAAGAACCATTATTTTAAAACAACACTACTTGCCCAAAACTCTGAGGCGGTGAGGAATGTAAGTGCCTTTATATTCAGTCTGACAGGATGCTGCTCTCTAAGAGACAGAGATAGAGAGAGAAAGTAAAAGCACAATGAGGCCAGGGTGAAGTGACATGGCACGGTGCCCTTGAAACCTGCTGCGTTTCTATGTGTGTGTCTTTGGCTCTCACAGGTCTTGGCTGAGCTTGGAGCTGCAAATATCCGCTCTCTCTGAGTCTGAACCCCGAGCAGGCCAAAGGCTCCGTCCCGTCAGGCAGAACCAGACGCTGGTAATGACGCTTCGATTGAGACTCAAAACTATCCAACAGTGAGAGACTAAGAGAAAAGAAAAGTATATGTGTCTAGAATGATTTAGTGAGGTGCAAAAAAGGTTTTGGAGACACACACACACACACACACAATCTGGGTCATACCCAAATTGAGGATTATCATAGCGGTCCAGGCTGGAGCTGTAGTGCAGAAGAGGACGGTGGTTGGCAGAGTAACCCGTCCCAAAATGATGGCCTAGACATGGCTGGAATAACTCCTTACCTGGATAAAAGAGGACACAACTCATGGCAGATTCAACATCCTATATTCCACGACACAAATAAATCTAATAGCTACAGTTGAAATAAGGACGTACCAATATATACATTTTTGACCAATATACAGTATTATATATATAGTGCTTTATAGTGACCACCAGTAGTGAAGTACAACTACATTTTATATAGTAAATATATAATAAATCTTTTTAAAATAAAGTACCATATATGACATAGGGCTGCACGATTATGACAAAAATCATAATTGTCGATTATTCCCTTGAAATTGTAATTGCGATTATTAATTACGATTATCACAATTTACATCGAATGATGTTTATACCATTGTTTGATGCAACTGCATGCCGTATTTATATATGAAAATAAACAAGCTGAAAACATTCTAACTGAAAAACTTTTAGTGCTTTTCTATAGTATTAAGCCTTAAATGTCAAATATACATCGGATTGGTTTCTTCTTTAAATTATAAAAAAGTAAAAATATGAATGGTATTATAATGTTATACTAAAACGAAAATTAAAATAATGGGAAAAACCCTTAAGACAACATGTAGAAAGAAAAAAACGCATCTTAAAGGAGTCATATGATGCTTTTTTAAAGATCATTATTTTGTGTATTTGGTGTAATAGAATATGTTGACATGCTTTAATGTTCAAAAAACACATTATTTTTCAAATACTGTACATTATTGTAGGTCCTCTATGCCCCGCCTCTCTCAAACAATAACATAAGTGGACTTTGAACGATTAATTGCCGCTTTGAACGATTACGTAATTGTGGCATCCATAATTGTAATCGCGATTAGAAATTCGATTAATTGTGCAGCCCTAATATGACATATGCTATATTCACTAAAATAATTATTCATTTGGGCCATGTTAGATGTTCAAAAATTCTCTTTCTGTGTTCCACAAAAACAACACAATTAAACAAGACAAAAGTAAGGGAAATAAAGAAAAAATATTCTTGCTCAGATCTAGACTTTTGAATGTTTCGAGTAAAATAAGCAATCAAAACATTTTAATGTGCTGTATAAAGGATGGATGGCTGTTTACAGTATATTTCAAACTGTGGCATAGAAAAAAGCTGTTGTGTAAAATTGGAAAATTATGACCTGATATTGTCTGGCTACAGCTAGGCCTGTCGCAAAATAATCAATATATTGACTTATCGCACAATATATGTACATGACCTCAATAATTTTTGGTGACGTGATATATCGGCCATTATATTTACATAAAAATTAATGTCACCATGTTTTTTGCATTCCACTTGCACCTGTGTCTTTTGCAGCTTCTTGTACATAACGTGATGTAGTCATGAGGTGCTAGTTCAAATTTAACAAATGCTTCTACAAACAAAGTTTCATCTGCAGATATGGCCTTGTTTAGGGATCTGTGCCTTTGTGCATACGAACATCTGACTGCTAAGTAGTGATTGTGTTTTTCAGCAATAGTGTGCACCCTTCATTTACAGAGAAAAGAAGGTCAGGGGAAAATCTCCATAAAAGTCATTTGTGAATTTTTCTTTTTTCTACTTTTTTCTGTTTATTTACTATTTATTCAAGTTTT
>NW_015505938.1:418640-449112 GCF_001515645.1 Sinocyclocheilus grahami
CTTTTGTTATTATTAACACTACTGTTTGAAAGTTTGGGGTCAGTAAGGTGTTTTAAAAAAATATATAATTCTTGTGTTTATCTACATTACATAGCTGCTTTCTACATTATTAATAATAGGAAATGTTTTTGAGTACCAATTTAGCATATTGAAAAGATTTCTGCGGAATCTTGTGACACTGAAGACTGGAGTATTGGCTGCTTGAAACAGCCTGCCATCACCATCACAGGAATCAACTACATTTCAAATGTCCCAAAATTGCAAATAATTACTTTAAATTGTAATAATATTTCATTACTGTTTTTCTGTATTTTTATGAAAGAAAAGCAGCCTTGTTGAGCATAAGACCTTTTTCCAAAACATAAAAAAAATCTTACCGTCCCAGAACTGTAGAACAATAGTGTAGTTATTGTGTAATTTTACATTTACATTTAGCAGACGCTTTAAGTAATTATAAGAATATTTGACCATAACACCGTAAAGTGTGATTACTTTGGAAAGTGTGAATAAATCATCACTTTATGCACTCAGCATATTTCATAACTGCTTGAATCTTCTTCATTCCTCTAGAGATTTTACCTGTAGATGCTGAACGTCACCAGGTATTATCCAGCGTCACCCTGACGTCACTTTAACAGATGTCAGGCTTTTAAATAGTTCAGTGACAAAAACAAAATAAAATAACACCTAGAGGAAAATTCTTTTGGAACTCTATTATTGATCATATTAATTGGAAGACTGCTTGGTTAACCCCCTTTAAATATTGTATCAATAACAAAACTAAAGAAATACATTTTAAAATTTTGCATACCATCTACCCTGTTAAATCAATCATTTCAAGATACTCTGATATTGATGATTTATGGTCCTTTTGTAAAAATGAGAAAGAGGTGTTATCACATTTATTTTTTGATTGTAAAATTACCCAAAATGTTTGAAAGGAATTGGCAGAATTTATTTTTAATCTAATAAAGGATAAATACTGTTTTTCTTTAAAGGATATTATTGTGTACTATGAAAACAATTAAATAAATAAAAGTTCAGTGACTGTATTTTTATAATTGCTTTTTGTTGGAATATATTCATGTCTCGCTTCCCTGTTTCTGTATGTTTCTACAAGTTTTGTAATAAAAAACACAAAACAAAGTTCAGTGACTGTGGATGAATGTGTCCACGGCGTGGCGCTGTTGTGCTGTTCAAGTGAAGCACTGGACTGCTGTCTGACTCTGCAGCCTTGTCACTTCACGCCCTTTGTTTCACATCATCATCATCATCATCTTGTTCAATGTCCCATGATGCACATATGTCTTTATGAAATATTTACAGTGTTGAGAGTGTGCTTATATATTATTATCAGATCCCAGATGTACTTAACAACTCTATACAGCCTGCGTGGCCTTGTCTGTTTCACAGCCGAAGTCATTTGCATAATCACCATGGCCTCAGCAGTAACATGTCACGACATTAACATTACTCTCCGCTCTGGAAAGATAAAGTCAAATCCATCATTACAGCGGCTATCAGCATGTCCCCGCTGTCTACCTGTCTCCCACATTAATTCTGTCTCACCTTCACTGACAGGGCATCGTCACTCCTATCTACCAGCGAATGAATGTGAAATATTGCTCCTGCAGGGTGGCCTGTTGCTCTCATGGGTGTTTATTGAGCGGTGCGTGTAGGCATGACTGCCCTTGCGAATAACGGCACCATTGGGTTTGCTCAAGCGGCACGGTGATGTGTCCATGACCACATGTCTCGCTTCCCTGTTTCTGTATGTTTCTACAAGTTTTGTAATAAAAAACAAAAAACAAAGTTCAGTGACTGTGGATGAATGTGTCCACGGCGTGGCGCTGTTGTGCTGTTCAAGTGAAGCACTGGACTGCTGTCTGACTTCACGCCCTTTGTTTCACATCATCATCATCATCATCTTGTTCAATGTCCCATGATGCACATATGTCTTTATGAAATATTTACAGTGTTGAGAGTGTGCTTATATATTATTATCAGATCCCAGATGTACTTAACAACTCTATACAGCCTGCGTGGCCTTGTCTGTTTCACAGCCGAAGTCATTTGCATAATCACCATGGCCTCAGCAGTAACATGTCACGACATTAACATTACTCTCCGCTCTGGAAAGATAAAGTCAAATCCATCATTACAGCGGCTATCAGCATGTCCCCGCTGTCTACCTGTCTCCCACATTAATTCTGTCTCACCTTCACTGACAGGGCATCGTCACTCCTATCTACCAGCGAATGAATGTGAAATATTGCTCCTGCAGGGTGGCCTGTTGCTCTCATGGGTGTTTATTGAGCGGTGCGTGTAGGCATGACTGCCCTTGCGAATAACGGCACCATTGGGTTTGCTCAAGCGGCACGGTGATGTGTCCATGACCAAAAAAACTCTCTCCCTTTTCTGCAGTCATCTCCTCAAATGGATTAATCTTTGTGGCATGCAACAGGATACGGAACGGTGCGCTACACTGGGGGCTGGCGCTGGGTTTTATCAGTGCAGGTAAGGTGAGGTAGGTTCAGGTAAGTTATAGAGCTTTTTTACAGTGCCTAGGTAAGTGTTCACCAGCCTGGAGCTGCACTATGGATCTAATCTACACCTTTAAACTCCCATACATTTTTGGGTTGATGGACAAACTTGTGCACCCTCAGGATGGCGACCAGCCTAAACACCTCAAAAACAACTTTGAAAAACATTTCTGGCTGTTTGTCAGGGTTAAATGTGACTTCCCCTGAAAGCTGAGAGTTGGGTGCTTGGCATGAAATGCCGGGAAAAAATGTCAAAACGATGTAAACTTGACATGAAAGGTGTTCCCAACTCATTTTAGGTCCGTAATATGACTTACTAAGTAATGTGACATCAAAGTAAAACAAGATATTAAAGTAGAAAAAACATGGGCATTCCATACTGGAGTTGCAATTGGTTAAAATAGTTTCTAAATAACTGTTTGGTTACTGGTTAACATTATCCAGTGGCCCGTGACATCAGCCAAAAATGAAAATCTGTTCTTTTATTACAGATTACAAAGTGCACAAGACTAGTAGGAAAGCAAATGGTGAATCCAAACCTTTTCTAATTCCTGCATAATTATTATGCATGAATAATTACTAATATGATCTAATATCAATTTAGAGACTATATAAATGTACTTTTAAGAATTAATTTATATTATAAATTAATATATTGTAGGACCATTTGGATGCAAAAAGCTAGGTGATCAAGGTGGCATAAACTAAAACCTAAAATAATGCTTTTCCCTTATACATTCACATGACTTTTGACCTAAAAATGCTCCTGGACATGTTATTTGTCAACTGCCCAGCTGTATTTACTGACAAGGCCAGTGGTTTGGCTTTGCAGCCTTATGCAGGCACAACACACTCACTCCGTTCCAAAACCTACTGAGCTGCCTAAGGAGTCAGCATTTTAATGCGTCATAGGTGCGAAAAAGTGCCTAATTTTAGCCAAAGGCAGCATCGCATTTATCCTTCACAGAGAAGACAATCCCAGGATGAATTGCAATTGCATTATATTTGAAACGACCTGCTTAAAAAAAAAAGTGTAATTTCATCCAATATCTGAGTTCAGAATAATTTCCATGTATTTTTAATCTTTACGCCATTATCTTAGCAACAACTACTATAATCAATTACGTCAAATCTCCTATGTGGACCACTTTTGTGAAACAGAGTTGCTGCCTAAGAAGAGTGTTTTCTAAATCAAACACTTCAGTGCTGTCTATGTAGGCAGCTCACTAGGATTTGGATTACTGCATAAAAATGTCATCCTTATTTCCCAGCTGCAACCACAGATGGTGACTAAAGGTTTGTTTTCGTGATTACAGCTGACAGTCGACTCTAAACTTGTACCCAGAAGCTACATCTCTAATGGAACCGTTCCATCTTTCACAAAACCCCCGAAACTGACACCACTCATCTCACAGCTGGTATTTGAAACGACCTGCTTAAAAAAAAAGTGTAATTTCATCCAATATCTGAGTTCAGAATAATTTCCATGTATTTTTAATCTTTGCGCCATTATCTTAGCAACAACTACTATAATCAATTACGTCAAATCTCCTATGTGGACCACTTTTGTGAAACAGAGTTGCTGCCTAAGAAGAGTGTTTTCTAAATCAAACACTTCAGTGCTGTCTATGTAGGCAGCTCACTAGGATTTGGATTACTGCATAAAAATGTCATCCTTATTTCCCAGCTGCAACCACAGATGGTGACTAAAGGTTTGTTTTCGTGATTACAGCTGACAGTCGACTCTAAACTTGTACCCAGAAGCTACATCTCTAATGGAACCGTTCCATCTTTCACAAAACCCCCGAAACTGACACCACTCATCTCACAGCTGGAAGTTTAGAAAAGAGATGCCCTTTCCAACACCTGTCTGCATCCCTTCGGCGAGACTAAATGAGGTCAAATGTAGAACCTCTTGAAGGAAAAGATATCTGCATCTTTTTCCAAAGAAACGCCTGAGTCTGCACCTGTAGAATTACACAGAATGATGAAGAATTGGGATCATTTACATCGCTCAGTCCTGAATTTGACTGCGCTGTATTTGACTCCAAGGCCCATTTAATGCTTTTTGCTACGTTAAAACCCATTCCACAGATTTTACCCTTGAATCAGCACAGAAGAAAGCCTGTATATTCCTTCTGAGCTGACCCTTGAGCATGAAATAACTACTTCTACACCATTTTTAAGGATGAAAGAAATAATTGATGGCAGCAAATTATCGTGAGGGCTCAAAAGTAATACTTTCATACCTTTAGCAGTAAATGTGTGCTCTGATCTCTTCATTTCAGGTGCATTTTTGTTCTCTGTCGGTGTGCTCCAGTAATCTCTAGTTTATATGCAGCTCTGTCACGGTAGATCATTCATATTTGGTGTGTTTTTTGTGCTCAGGGTGCGTCAGAAACAGTTCCTCCGGCTTTATAGCATCTCTCATTCTCACAGATGCTTTGTACCTGCACCAGACCTTTCTTATATGTTAAGAACACATTTTCAGCAGTTGACATGAAACATCCAGGTGAGACCTGCAGTGTGACATGCTATACTATTTATCAGTACATTCTGTATACTATTTTATGACCTCATATTAAATGAGATGATATATTTGTACGCGTCACCCTAGCGCCATTTTGGAGAGTATCCACTGAACGCAAACAGCGTATGTTGTTCTGTGTCAGCTGTGCCACGCGGATATGTTTTCTACGTTGTTTGTGCTTTAATTTGAACGAAAACAACATATCTGTGTGGTGCGGCTGACACAGAACAACATACGCTGTTTACGTTTAGCGGATACTCTCCAAAATGGCACTAGGAAGAGACGAATTGTTGAATTGTTGAATCAAGTCGTTTTTTTTTCTTCTTTTGCACACAAAAAGTATTCTTGTAGCATCGTAATATTACGGGTGAACCCCTGATGTCACATGGATTATTTTACCGATCTCCTTGCTACGTTTCTGGACCTTGATCGTGGTAGTACCCTTGCTGTCTATGGGAGGGTCAGAGAGCTCTCAGATTCCATCAAATATATCCAAAGATGAACGAAGGTCTTACGGGTTTGGAACAACATGAGGGTGAGTAATTAATGACAGAATTTTCATTTTTGGGTGAACTATCCCTTTAAGCTCCAAAAGCACAACATAAAAATACCATAATAGCAGCTATTTCTGAAATTGCACACTTATATTCAGACTTATGGTTTGGTGCTTGATCATGTGACAAGTGAGAATAAATGGCAAATTAGCATGGCATGTCATCATCATGCTGAACTGTTCATTTAAGAAAACATGGCTATTAAAATTACTATATACAGCAGAAAATAATATATAACAACTTGAATTTTTATGTCCTTGTTAGACAGAAATTCATTTCTTCCTTTGTTTCTCATCCATTTCTTTAGTCCTTTCTCTTCGTCTCTCAAGTGTAGATATTTCAGCACCTCTTTCTCCTCTCAAATGCTTTACATTTTCACACTCACTTCCCATCTTTCTTTTATTTTCTCACCCTGTCTTCCCCTTTTCTTTCTCTGTTAGATCTCTCTCTCTCCATCTGTGTCCTGGGGGCTGCTGGTACTTTCAGTGTGTCTGGACTCCCTGTTTCCAGGAAATATCATGTCAGAGCAGAGAATGCTTGTGTCCTTCTTGGCATATAAGACAGATGGAGAGAGGAAGCAAGACAGAGAGAAACACAGAGAGATTTGGCTGTGGCATTCAAAAAGATGCCTCCATTCAGAAGCCACATAGCAAAAGAGCTACGTTCACACGTGTACAGCAGACAGAGTGGATTTAACACTGAAAATGCAGACATGTAAACAAAGTCAAGTCCCTGTTCACTTCTCCTAATAGCCCTGATTATTACACCACTCTCTAGAATACTTGATTCTGATTGATCGATCACAGCATTCTGCAGCCAAATATTTGTGTATAATGATGCTAAACTGTATATTTAACCATCTTAGACATAGCCACAACATTTATTTCAGCTCAAATTGGTATTTTATATCTATTCAAATAAGCAGTTGTATATAATTAATGGTATAATGTACAGTCAGCCAATCATTATTGTTAAATAAACACCTTTGGAGCACAGTGTCATCATTAGCTAAATCTAAAACTATTAAAAATGATTATTATTATTTTTTTTAAATATAGCTGAAATAAAACAAAATATAAATATCTGATGAAAAACTTAACTGAAAATTAGAAACATTGCCTTGGCAAGTAACTGAAATAAAGTAAGTTTAAGTTGAAGTACTAAAATTACTGAAACTAAATCTGAAATAAAAATAAATTACAGTAAAAAAAAAAATTATAAAAGCACATAAGCTAAAACTTATATTTGTTATAAATATTAAAGTTACTTATAATCGAACAAGCGAAGTCATGAGTTTACTTGCTTTGTTAGCAAAGCACTTAATTAAATTTAAACAATCCAAAAAAATAAATAAATAAATAAGTGTTATTCTTTTAAATACATACATACACATATATATATATATATATATATATATATATATAGAGAGAGAGAGAGAGAGAGAGAGATAGATATTTTTGTCTTTCAATATAAAATGAAAAATATATATTGATAATTAAAAATTACAGAAATAATGGACAGATTACAGTAATAAGTGTGAGATTGTCGCTGTGTTTCATAATCAAACTATACAGAACATATTTAGCATGCCAAAATACATGGTTTTGTGAATGTAGCCAGAGAAAACAGTCAGTAGAAACAGCAGAGAGGGAACTGTAGAGACAGAAGGAATGAGAGTGAGGTGTGGGATAAAGGTGTGGATGGAGTGTGTCTAAAATTAGTCCGCAGTGATGTCATAATGGAGCTCCAGCCGTGTCGGGTGGGTTTGGGAGTGTGCTGTGATTTAAAGAGAGTCGAGAGCTCAGCGTCTAGTCCGCAGGATCCTGGAACACTGTGTTCGTGCAGATTCTTTATTCACTCCAGGATGTACTTTAGCCTCCCGTTCTATTTTTAAACCCTTCTCCGACTCTTCTGTCCCGCTTCTTTCTCTCGCAGCCTGCTCTTACTCGGTGCTTTTCCCCACACGGACTGTCGTTCAGCTGTTTTGACAGGCCTCAGCTTGATAATCACACTACCAACTGTTCAGCTGTGCATCGCCTGGCTTCACCCAACCAAACACACTTCAGAATCAAGAACTGGAATCATAAGAATCAAAAGACCGGAACCGAACAGTTTTCATGACATTTGTTTCCGTTAACAGTTCTGGAATGTCTGCAACCTTCTGATGCTGAAATCATGGTGACATCAGAATTTAATTGTGATAGTTTGACTTGCAAATACTCCAGATAACAATAAGTTATGATTGCGTGAACACAGTATTGGCATCATTAGCCGTGTCACATTCTGTTGGCTGTTTGAGCTTGTTCTTGCCATTAAAGTCTGTGGAAACCAGTGTTTCCCAACCTTGTTCTTGGAGGCACAACAGCAGCACACATTTTCGAACTACTTCTAATCAAACACACCTGATTCAGCTCGTAAGTAGAGACCTGAAACTAATAGGTCAGATAAGAGAGACATCTAAAATATGTACTGTTGATTTGGCAAATCCAAATCTGTATGGGTTTAGGAGAGATTACAAACACGTAAAGTTGCTACTGTATATGCAATAAATGTGAATGGCTAAAATGTTATATTTTTCTAAGAACTGTTTACAATTTGTTTTGCATATGCTATCACTGTTCTTCTGAAATGATCATATCTGGCAACATGCTTTCGAGGGCAGTATGGTAAATGCAATGACAATTGTTTTCCATACATTGTCTATTCATTTCACCATAAAGTAAAAAATAAATCATTAAGGATGCCATTAAAGGGGTAGTTCAACACAAATGAACATTGTCATCATTTACTCACCCACATGTTGTTCCAAACCAGACTTTCTTTCCTCCATGAAACAGAGAAAGTCCATTCTGAAAAATGTCCTTTTGAAAGGCTTTTGAAGAATCGTTAAGTGGAATCCGAACAAGAATTTATCATTTCTGTACGATTCCTATTCTTAGTAAAACTACAGTTAGAGAAATATACGACATGCACTCGGAGTGCAATCAAACTGTGGCAAATGAATATGCCATACCAAAATTAATAACACACTCCGACTCAATATTATTTGAGCATGACAAATGCATTACCTTGTGTGGTGATAAATTCAGTCGTACTGACTTGCAAATGATTCATTGTTGTTGCTATTTATAGACAATTACATTATATTAAGATTACAAAAAAACATTATTTAGCACCAAACTCTGAATGAATAGTTCAATATGCATATAGTGACCTTGGACCACAAAACCAAAAAAAGTGTAAATTTTTCGAAATTGAGATTTATACATCATCTGAAAGCTGAATAAATAAGCTTTCCATTAATGTATGGTTTGTTAGGATAGAACAATATTTGGCCGAGATACAACTATTTGAAAATCTGGAATCTGAGCGTGCAAAAAAAATCGAAATATTGAGAAAATCATCTTTAAAAGATTACAAACACGTAAAGTTGCTACTGTATATGCAATAAATGTGAATGGCTAAAATGTTATATTTTTCTAAGAACTGTTTACAATTTGTTTTGCATATGCTATCACTGTTCTTCTGAAATGATCATATCTGGCAACATGCTTTCGAGGGCAGTATGGTAAATGCAATGACAATTGTTTTCCATACATTGTCTATTCATTTCACCATAAAGTAAAAAATAAATCATTAAGGATGCCATTAAAGGGGTAGTTCAACACAAATGAACATTGTCATCATTTACTCACCCACATGTTGTTCCAAACCAGACTTTCTTTCCTCCATGAAACAGAGAAAGTCCATTCTGAAAAATGTCCAGAGGCTTTTGAAGAATCGTTAAGTGGAATCCGAACAAGAATTTATCATTTCTGTACGATTCCTATTCTTAGTAAAACTACAGTTAGAGAAATATACGACATGCACTCGGAGTGCAATCAAACTGTGGCAAATGAATATGCCATACCAAAATTAATAACACACTCCGACTCAATATTATTTGAGCATGACAAATGCATTACCTTGTGTGGTGATAAATTCAGTCGTACTGACTTGCAAATGATTCATTGTTGTTGCTATTTATAGACAATTACATTATATTAAGATTACAAAAAAACATTATTTAGCACCAAACTCTGAATGAATAGTTCAATATGCATATAGTGACCTTGGACCACAAAACCAAAAAAAGTGTAAATTTTTCGAAATTGAGATTTATACATCATCTGAAAGCTGAATAAATAAGCTTTCCATTAATGTATGGTTTGTTAGGATAGAACAATATTTGGCCGAGATACAACTATTTGAAAATCTGGAATCTGAGCGTGCAAAAAAAATCGCAATATTGAGAAAATCATCTTTAAAGTTGTCCAAATGAAGTTCTTAGCAATGCATATTACTAATCAAAAATTAAGTTTTGATATATTTACGGTAGGAAATTTACTAAATATCTTCATGGAATACGATCTTTATGTAATATCCTAATGATTTTTGGCATAAAAGAAAAATCAATCATTTTGACCCATACAATGTATTTTTGGCTATTGCTACAAATATACCCCAGCGACTTAAGACTGCTTTTGTGCTGCAGGCTCACATATATTCTTGACCAAAAGCTTGAAGCAGTGATAAAGTAACAAAATTACCTTGAATAAAGACTCCACGCCAGCTGATGTACAAATGATTTAGTCTATTTTATTATGGAACATAGTAAGAACTGTGCTCCTAAACTCCGCCCACCCTCACGTCCAGTCACACGGAAGGGTTTGGGTGGGACAGGAAAACGAAAAAGAAAAATTCAATCAATAAGATCACAGTCCGCTCGGCCAAAAAAACAGGAGAGGCTCAAAATTGGGAACGCTTTACTGTCACATCGCTGGACGAACGTCACAGACGCCTCAAGCTCAAGCCACGGCCCCCCAGAAAACAAACTCTGTACTGCCCACTACAGGAACAAATTCCCAAACATTTGCCAGCTCTGAGAAAAAGCACATGGGTCACAAACTTCCTTTATACACTGGGTGTAGACACAACATCAGGAGCATTTTCAGGAGTAGTGATCATCGTATGATGAATAAACCTGACTGCGTGTTGTACACCCGTGCGCTACAAAAATATAGTTTCCAGAAGGCTTTTCTGTTTTGTTTTTGGCAGTGATGCCATTGGACAACCATTTTTGTTTTCTCAAAAACCTTTCAGTGAACTGTTTTTTCTTAGTGTGAGGAACATTTAAAAAAATCTAAGAAGCAATTTTCACCACAAAGAACCTTTTGTGGAGTGGAACGTACATCATGGAAACATCAACGCCAATAAAGAACCTTTATTTTTAAGAGTGTACATTTTTAAAACTCTACAGCGACTTTTTGTCCAAGCGTTCATGGAATGTTCGAAGTTTTTTGATAAGTATGAGATCAACAGAAGAGCGAGGCGTCTGAAACACTAGCCCAGCTTCAACACTTCATTGCACAAGCGTATATAGCATCTCATGAATAGACAAACATGGAAGACAAGCACAGATTACAACTAAACACTGTAAAACAAAAAAACAATAGGATTGATCGCTAGTCAACTTACGTTATCATTACCTCAGGTCGTGAAGTATGAAAATAAAGGGGAAGGGAAAGGAAAACTTGAAACGTAGTCAGAAAAAAAAACATGTAGTCATGAACTACATTAGTGCTTCAACATCTAGACATCTAACACTTAAACAGCGACCCGATGCTAAGTTCTGACACACTAGCGTACGTCGTGTGAGATAAAGCAATGAAATGCAAATCCTTGTTCAACCGATCTGCGTTCCCAAGCACTCTCCCAGGCGCCTGAACCTTGCTGTGTTCACCAACAAGCAACATATGAACAAACGAACAACCAATAGAAAGGAAACAACACACGTTTTATGATGCCACTATAGGTAATTTACAAAAACATTGAAAGAAATGAATGACGACGAGGAAAGAAAGCGAGGATATAAATATAAAAACATGTGGCATCTCGCTGCATTTACAGAAAGCATATTTAACTGGCTTAGATTGCTTCTATGCTGTTAACCTCTATCGACACTATTCTGTGAGTCGCTCACAGGCAGCTAAACTATACAGTACTGCTATTCTTCATAGATTTATAGGTTGCTTTTTTTTTACACTGTACAAAGTTGGCAAAAAAATACATGAATAAATACATTGAGTCAGATTGTACACATCAAGCGTGTGTTGAGACTTCAAGCGTTCTTCGCCAGAGAGGTGATACGGGGGGAACGAGAGCGAGCAAGAAGGACGTACATAAGCCCTCCAGACGGGCAAAATCATTTTCTCAGTCAGTTCAGAACAAATGCTTGTTTTACTGGAGTCTGTGAGAGTTTCATTACTAGAGTCGTCTTTTATCGGTCAGCACTCCTCAATCTAACGTAATCAACATGCGGTAAAACCTCATAATTAAAGATGTGTGTTGTGTAACAGAAGTGGCTTGTAGGCTGCGATGCGCATTAAACTCAAAGTGCTGAGTGTGAGTGAAACGGATATTATTGGCTGTAGATTATTAGAATGTGTTGTAACTGGATTTCTCACGCTCGTGAAAAACTTGTCTACGTAATTGGAGTTGGCCTGACAATTTTAACAATTTCTAACATCTCTAGGATATCGTGGTATTGAAATATGGTCAGGGACCTCAACACATATATATATATATATATATATTTTTTTTTGTGGTACAGCAGCCGGAAATTGCATACATTTTTGCTCAATTTTAGCTTGTTTAACCGCATAAACATCACAAAATCATTACTTTGTGAAAAAAAAAATGTTCAAAAATCAAGAGCTCAAACGTCTATTTTATTTGAATTTTGGATTGTCTTCCTTTTTGCTGTACAATTCAAATAAAAAAGTGAAAACATTTTCAAAATAAAAACACAATTTTATGAGCAGATCCTCAAAGATCATAAGCCAATCTGTTCTGTTTTTTGTTTTATTTTCTTATTTTTAATTTTGGATTATTTGTCTTCATTTTACCGCACAATTCAAACAAAAAAGTATAATTTTTTTAAATAAATGTTCATGAGCAGATGTTCAGACATCAAGAGCTCAAAAGCCAAAATGCTCTGCTTTTTTCCCGTTTTATTTTAATTTTGGATTAGTAGTCTTTGTCTTCATTTTGCTGCAAAATAAAGACAAAAAGTAAAAATCTTCAAAAATAAAATTTCATGAGGAGATCCCCAAAGATCAAGAGCTCATAAACCTATCCACTTTGCTTTTTTCTTATTTTATTTTTTGACTATTCATGTTTATTTTGATGCACAATTCAAAAAAAAAAAAAATACAACTAAAAAAAAAAAATACATCATGAGCAGATCCTCAAAGAACAACAGCTCATAAGCCAATCCGCTCAGTTTTTTTTCTGTTTTATTTTACATTTGGATTATTTGAAGAAAAAAAAAAAATCATGAGCAGTTAAGTTTTTTGAGTTAAGATTTGAGGATCTGCAAATTAATTTTTTTTTTGTTCAGAAGCTCACATGACAAGCTAAAATTGCACCGTGTGTGCTCTTCCTTTACATTTTGTTAAGAGGTTTGTTCAAGTAACCAACCATAAGTTTGAGCAAAAGTGATGATGCTTGCCTTAGCAAGTACCATACGAGCAGCTCATCAGGACTTGGATTGGAAGTTTGACCAGAGGGCTTTGGTTTTTAGGGTTTTGTCATTTTCTGTGTAGAGAGAGATGGGGTGGAAGCTATCGACAAGCCCTGCCAAACACACCAGGCAGCAGCATATGGGACGCAGACAGGCTGTGTGTGCTTGTTCTACACATGCTGGACCGCAGTGAGAGTGGATCTGTCTCAGCTGGCCGTCGTCATGCCGTTTTGATGCAGCTCTGAGCGCTAGCTGTGCTAATATTGGAAAACAGATGCAACCCGCATCAAACTAAAACAATGTGGTGCCATTATGAAACTCAACAGAGATTGTATGCATGCATATGTGTGTTATACAAGTTTTTAAAGCTTATTTTTAAAACTAACTTTTTAAACTTTCACCAGTGTTTGGACAGCCAGATGTGCACAATAAAATGACAAGCATTCAATCACTTTCTCTCCTATGTTAAAAATCTAACTATTTAAAATACATGTTTTTGATTATCGCTGAATATAATTTTGGCTTGCTCAAAAATACATGTTGATAGAAATGCATAAACTTTTTAATATTTTTGTATCTGTCAAGACATTTATGTGTGCATTTTACAAACTTGAGGAATGATTTTTTTGTATTTTTATTGTTAACACATGCTATTATTCAAGAACACTCCTTTAATTTGAGGTTTGTGATTTTAAGATATTTCGTCTGTCGCTTGGTTTCTATTATTATTGCGTTGCACCATCTATACTTATTTTCTTATTAAACATCAAATATGTTCTGATTGGCTGTGATTTAGCCTGTTTGGAGAGAAAACTCACATCTGATTAGGACTGGAGGGCGTCTGGTGGAATTGTGGGTAAATTATGGGCTGGGTTTGGAGGTGTGATTTCATAGATGATTGGCAGTTGCTTTCTTGCTCCTTCGTTCCCCCTAAACCTCAGCAAAAATATGATCGACGTGAAAAACCCTCATTCAAGAAGAGCGATCGGCCTCGTCATCAACACAAGGTTCATCAGGAATATCTGTTTTCAGTACAAGTGATGAACAGAAACGTACGATCATTTTCTTCCATTTTTGCTCAGTTATTTACAAAAAACTTTTTCAAAACATGAAATCAGGAGACTTCTCCTGTTTATCATCAACATTTATGATCAATAAATTGGAAAAACACAGAGCACGCACACACATACAGATGCACAGAGTCGAACAGAAACCGAAAGAGAAGAAGAATTATTACTTGTCGCGTCATTCCGAAGAAGTCGCACTAAAACCCTGACAGGGAGGAGTCACGCTTCATGACAGACAGCTCTTCAAATCAATCAAGAGAAGTGCATGGGGAGCTGGAGCTGGAATGACAGAACTGAAGTGAGAGGGGCAGATAAAGAGAGAGAGAGAGATCCAGAAACTGACAGACACAATTTGGACAGCAATCTGTCAGAAGAGCCGGAATATGTCACACTCATCCTATGATTGACCATCACACACACCACAGAACCAAACCCGCTCTAGTAAAGCTCTTCTGTCACCAGAGAGAGACACAGAAAGTTTCACAGATCAGATGAGAGCATTTAGATCTCTACTAAACATCTTTTCTGGAGCTACAATCCCAAAATGGTCAACAAACAACACGAAGCCTGCTGGACAAAAATGAGCTAACAAATGATAAAAGGGTGACTAGCTTACACCTTGTGTGGTTGGGAGAGCCCAAATTAGATCTCCTTTTTATCTCAATGAATTCTCAGAGACTCTCTATGTCTAAATGGAGATTCATGCTAATCTTTCGGAGAAAACGTCCCCAGTAATCGCACTGATTACTGTCTCTTTAGAATTTTAGCAGAGATCTCAGTGACGTCTCAAATTGAGCTCCGAAGTCTGCTAACAAAAAGTCACAGATCTCATTATGAACTCAAACATTTCTCATCCCATTCTCCCAAGAGCTAATGATCTGAGCTGCTGTCCACATTCATTTCATTGCTCTATACTAGGGTTCCTCAAATGTGACCCTGGACCACAAAACCAGTCATAAGGGTCAATTTTTCGAAATTGAGATTTATACAGCATCTGAAATAAGCTTAAATGAGAATAAATAAGCTTTCCATTGATGTATGGTTTGTTAGGATAGGACAATATTTGGCCGAGATACAACTATTTGAAAATCTGGAATCTGAGGGTGCAAAAAAATCTAAATATTGAGAAAATCATCTTTAAAGTTGTTCAAATGAAGTTCTTAGCAATGCATATTACTAATCAAAAATTAAGTTTTAATATATTTACGGTAGGAAATTTACAAAAAATCTTCATGGAACATGATCTTTACTTAATATCCTAATGATTTTTGGCATAAAATAGAAATCAATAATTTCTAAAGTCACTAATCTGAGTTCAGATCAAACCCTAATCAAACTCACTTCCCTGTGATTTTCTAGGGATCCTGAAGACCTTGATGAGCTTGCTCAGGTTTGTTTGATTAGAGTTGGAGCTGAATTCTGCAGGGCATTGGCCCTCCAGGGCAAGATTCGAGGAACCCTGCTCTATACTCTTACATGAAGCAAGATTTGTGTTTATTTTTTATCTCTCCAAATTAATTTTAAGGAGAAACATCTGAGACAAAGTTGATACTTAAAATAAAAACATGGCCAACAATTGAGAACTCAGCAATGAGCTTTGGCATAAAATAGAAATCAATAATTTCTAAAGTCACTAATCTGAGTTCAGATCAAACCCTAATCAAACTCACTTCCCTGTGATTTTCTAGGGATCCTGAAGACCTTGATGAGCTTGCTCAGGTTTGTTTGATTAGAGTTGGAGCTGAATTCTGCAGGGCATTGGCCCTCCAGGGCAAGATTCGAGGAACCCTGCTCTATACTCTTACATGAAGCAAGATTTGTGTTTATTTTTTATCTCTCCAAATTAATTTTAAGGAGAAACATCTGAGACAAAGTTGATACTTAAAATAAAAACATGGCCAACAATTGAGAACTGAGCAATGAGCAACCCCTGAGCAATAAAATGTGCAGTTTAACAGCTGCTCAGTTGAACACCTCCGACAGAGACCTGCATGATGCAACCCACTGCAAACATGCGCTAAACTCATTTTTTATTTCTCACTCTCATTTCTGAGGAGCAGCTAATTGGACTGGAGGAGTGACTGATGTACGGCATCAGCTTGTGAATTTGTCTTTTGTCACACACTCCAGACTGCTGACTGAGTCTTATGATAATAACTAAATAAAGATCAACTGTGCCACATAAACATGTTCTTCCTGCAGCATGTACTGGATTTATTCTGGAATTACAACAGATAAAGTTTCATTTGTTTACCGCTAACAGCACCAAACAAAACTGCTCGCTCTTTACATTTTTACATGCACAAAACTTACTGCCATGATGCCAGGTAGTCCTGGGTGATTGAGTCACTTTGCTATGGTGTTCTGGATTTGTTAGGTGGATGTTAGACTGTTCTGGGTGATTTTTAGGGTGTTCTGAGTGGCTGTTACGATGTTTTAAATGGTTGCTAGGGTGTTCTGGGTCATCTCCAGTTAGATGCTAAGCTGTCCTTGGTGGTTGTTAGGGTGTTAAGGATGGTTGTTAGGGTGTTTTGGATGGTTTCAAGGTGGATAGTTGGCTGTTCTGAGTGGTTGGTTGCTAGGGTGTTGAGTATGGTTGTTAGGGTGCTTTGGATGGTTTCTAGGTGGATGCTAGGGTGTTCTGAGTTGTTGCTAGGTGGATTCTAGACTGGCTCTTGTTAGGGGGGTTGTTAGCATGTTCTGGGTTGTTTCTAAGTGGATGTTAGGCTGTTCTGGACAGTTGCTATGGTGCTTTGAGTGGTTGCTAGGGTGTTCCGTGTCATTTAAGGTGGATGCTAATTGGACTGGAGGAGTGACTGATGTACGGCATCAGCTTGTGAATTTGTCTTTCTGATAAAGTTTGTGTGTGTGTGTGTGTGTGTAGGAGTGAGCACAGAAACTGCCGCTGTGTGTGTGTGTGTGGGAGACGCATGACGTGTTCAAGCATGTGGAAAAATTGTTTTTTAAATCAGTAATTCAGTAAAATGAAGAACTGAAATGATTGTTGCTGGCTAATGAGCTGAAAAACAATTGCATGTGTTTGTGATGCCTTGGACAAGCGTGTGTGTGTGTGTGTGTGTGTGTGTGTGTGAGAGAGAGAGAGAGACTTTAGCTCAGTTTCCCCCAAAAAGGTCCAAGCAGAAAATAATTTTCAGTGACACTGATGCCAAAACAATCATACTACTCTATAACACACACACACACACACACACACACACACACACACACACACACACACACACACACTCTGGGTTGTTTCTAAGTGGATGTTAGGCTGTTCTGGACAGTTGCTATGGTGCTTTGAGTGGTTGCTAGGGTGTTCCGTGTCATTTAAGGTGGATGATAGGCTGTTTTGGGCCATTGTTAAGATGCAGAGGGTTGCTAGGTGGGTGCTAGATTGTTCTTGGTGGCTGTTAGGGTCTTCAATTCTTAAAGGGATAACCTGGACGGGGTTTGTTGTCTGACACACGTTACAGAGGTTCAAACTGTCCAGAACTCAAACACTGACCCTGATTCACTGACTCAATATTTATTTTCTCAGCGTGACAGCAACACAGCTAACACGCGTATGCATGCACAAACACACACGTACGGCGGTCAACCAGCTTCGATTGGCGAAGCGAAAAACAAGGTAACCCCGACAGCACCTGCTCGCGTGTAACTGCACACACATCCACACTGAAAATGTGCTCAAGTTTGGCTCATACGTGCACACACTCAGCAGATGTTGCATCACAACATTTGTGAACACTAAAGGCGAATGATATGGAGAACGAACACAAACACACACTATTTATACACTATAGCTGTACTATTATCTGATTACATCAAGCACATTAGAGCGCTCTATTAAACGCTCCACTGATCTGAGATGGCTCTTGGCTGAAAGCAGATGTACTGCGGACCCTTAAATACAGTCTGGAAGAAGCGCTGCATCACTGCCTCCGATCTGCCAAAGATCCGCCTCGGCACGGACAGTCTATTAGGACGCCAGAATCGAGTTGCTGAAAATCATTACAAGGCCTTCTGGTGATTTTATTCAGCTTGCAGCTTGCAGTTTACCGTTTAACACCAATGAATGGTTGATAGGGTGTTCTGGGTCATCTCCAGTTAGATGCTAAGCTGTCCTTGGTGGTTGTTTGGGTGTTAAGGATGGTTGGCTGTTCTGAGTGGTTGGTTGCTAGGGTGTTGAGTATGGTTGTTAGGGTGCTTTGGATGGTTTCTAGGTGGATGCTAGGGTGTTCTGAGTTGTTGCTAGGTGGATTCTAGACTGGCTCTTGTTAGGGGGGTTGTTAGCATGTTCTGGGTTGTTTCTAAGTGGATGTTAGGCTGTTCTGGACAGTTGCTATGGTGTTTTGAGTGGTTGCTAGGGTGTTCCATGTCATTTAAGGTGGATGATAGGCTGTTTTGGGCCATTGTTAAGATGCAGAGGGTTGCTAGGTGGGTGCTAGATTGTTCTTGGTGGCTGTTAGGGTCTTCAATTCTTAAAGGGATAACATGGACGGGGTTTGTTGTCTGACACACGTTACAGAGGTTCAAACTGTCCAGAACTCAAACACTGACCCTGATTCACTGACTCAATATTTATTTTCTCAGTGTGACAGCAACACAGCTAAAACGCGTATGCATGCACAAACACACACGTACGGCGGTCAACCAGCTTCGATTGGCGAAGCGAAAAACAAGGTAACCCCGACAGCACCTGCTCGCGTGTAACTGCACACACATCCACACTGAAAATGTGCTCAAGTTTGGCTCATCCGTGCACACACTCGGCAGATGTTGCATCACAACATTTGTGAACACTAAAGGCGAATGATATGGAGAACGAACACAAACACACACTATTTATACACTATAGCTGTACTATTATCTGATTACATCGAGCACATTAGAGCGCTCTATTAAACGCTCCACTGATCTGAGATGGCTCTTGGCTGAAAGCAGATGTACTGCGGACCCTTAAATACAGTCTGGAAGAAGCGCTGCATCACTGCCTCCGATCAGCAAAGTGTGGTGAGAACTATCCGGTGCACGCGACACAAAATCAACTTTTTGCTTCTATATTTCACAGCAAATCTGGAAGAGCAATTCTGATTGGTTTCTTCCTTTTGATGAAAAAAGATGACATCAAGTTTTTTTTGTATTTTTTTTGTATGTGTGTGTACTTTTTTTTTTCCATCCAAAAGTCCCAGAAGACCTGGAACGATCCTTTGAGAAAGTCGTTTTCTTTTTCCGCCCTGGTGGTTAATGTTTTTTAACGATATTTCGGTTGGATCTACGACACGTCACTCACAGCACACGGACGACAAGGGATCCCGAGAAAACGAGGGACTTCACTACTATTGTGCCAGCGATAAAGAGAAACCACAGAGAAAAAAAGCAAAAAGGACAAGGATGAAGTCCATTTGCTGTCTGTAAGTCTCCAGATGGCGTAAGGTTTCAATGTCTACGGCTTTCAGCTGAACCAATCGGAGCTGTTTACTTAGAAGAAGAAGAAAGAGAGAAGAGAGAGAGCGAAAGAAAGAAGGAACAAAGATACGGAAAATCAGGTCAAGTGGGATAGATGTGGAAAAAGGCTTGGAGAGGTCAGGGATTTCGAGAAAAACAACTATAAATGGAGACTAAAAGAAACGAGAGACTGCTAATGGAAAGAGGGTGTCTCGTTTCCCCTCATGGCTTTAATTACCGCGGCCCTCCGGCTCTGTTGAACTCGCATGGGATGTCTGAGACCTGGAAAAATACCACTCCCAGAGTTCCTGCGACTCGATCCATTACAGCAGTGGCCAATTTAAAGGCTACCAAATGAGCTCCCTTGAGCCTCCGGGACTAGACGTGTGGTTGGTGGAATGAGACGAGGGACAGGGCCGAGGTGAAGCCTTCACACATCCCAAAGATGTCAGACCTCTCCAGCCTGAGGAACACAGGGGAATAGGGCTAAAAAACCAAAACGGGAAGGAAACAACATCCTGGTAACGTGTAGATGCAGCGCGAATGCTTTCAGAGCATCTTTAAATGGCTTTGTTGGATTTAGCGACTATCCCAGAGTCCAGAACGGATGCTAATGCACAAAAGAACCATTGGCGTAGCTAGCGAACAAGCAGGCATTTGTACTACATGTTACCAGAGTAAAGACGAAAGTGGAGGAGAGAGAAGCTTAAAGGTTACAAGAGGGGATGGCTAAAAGTACCCGTGTTGTGCCGCCTGGCAGCAAGTTAGTCTTGTGCATAAGGACGGGGTTTCGGGTCAAAGGTCAAATGGGATTCGGGGTGGAAAAATGGGAAATGGCGAGGGCGAATCAGGCTTTGAGGGCGTGCCACTGCGCCACATTTGTGCGTGGCCGGCTCAACATGTCCTTCCAGTGTTTGACCTCGGCAGGACCGCTCTTCCATGACAAGTAGATCTAAGAGAGAGAACGAAAGAGAGGAGATGATGGTAAACAAGACTGAAGGACACTAAATGATTCCGGTTCCTAAACAATTCCATTAACGATTCCTTTAGTACTTTTGAAGAACCCTATTTTCGGTTGTCGTGCCGCTTCCGATTCAGTACGACCGCTGAATTGTGGTGTGGAAACATGGTCGAAGGACTTTAGCGCAACGTTCTGTAACAGTGAACAAATGCAGATATTCAAGAATCGTTAATAGAATCGAATGTCAAGAAAATAATTTAGTTTTAGTAATTAAAACTGAACTGATTCCCAACCCTATTATAACCAAAGAATATATATAATTTAACCGATATATTTAATCAGTTATATATTTTAGTTATAAATATTCTATATTAATATATGTTAGTATATTTTAAATATATGAAGAGTTCATTTGCAAAAACCGATAAACGCCACTTTAAAAAAAAAAAAGAGCTGATTGGGCATTATTCTCCACATATAGAGCGATCTGAACCCTAAACACGTTTTGTCAAAAAAAGCCGGTTTTGTCCACTTGCAAGGCTTCGTGAGTTCCCGTTTTACTGCAGAAGCCGACAAGCGCCCTTGTTGTTTTTGAACAGAAGCCGATAAGTCCATTTTAGCGAATCAGCGCGCTGTATTCAGGTCAGGTGACAAGTCTACTTTCACTTTGAAAAGACGTGCTAGCTGAGAGGAGTTTCGTCAAAGCTGACTAAAAGTGAACGAGGATGGATAATTTCGACGAACTTGAAGAACCTGTGATGTCTTCTTAAGGGCGTAAAGGAAAATAAAAGCTGAAACGTTTTCATGGAACCTTGCAAAAGCAGCGTGTTACAATGGTGAGGGAAAAACTCCGTGTATTGCGTGTAATCACATCCATACAGTTTATGATCACAACAACAACAACGTTTGTCAGGCATCTACATTATCATCTGAGGAGATTACAAAGATTAAACGAGTGTTTTTTTAAACTCTAAAACATGAAATATGGAGTTATCTGCTTTTGCCAAAGAACGACTGTTGGGAGTTATCTGCTTTTGCTATAAAACAAACTTTTATATGTAAAAAAAAACTGAACTTTAATTTAGTAAATTACTTGTATTTGTTTAAGTTATTATTACTTAATCAAAACAACCCAACTGCAGGTTGATTGATATTATTTGGAATGCGCAATAAAAAAAAACTTGATTTCTGAAAAAATAAAATAAAAATGGAGTTATCGGTTTTTGCAAATGAACTCTTCATATATTGTATTATTACATAAAAATTATAATTTTATATGATTTAATATACAATATATATGATTTATTTACTAAAATATAGTATAGTCATAGTATCGCAAGCTTCTCCAAAAAATTTAAAATCAAACTATAAAGATCTTCAATAATCTGTTCCGAAAGGCACTGGGATGTCTGATTCATTTTAGTCAATCAGTTCATTAGGATGCCTTATTTTAAATAAACCGATTAATTGATTAACCGCTTAATGCACTGCATTTTACGTCATCTTTTTGTTGCAAAGAATGTAGTTTAACACTGCCATTTATGACTAGGTTTCTAATGAAGTTATATAATTTAGTGTTACATAGTTTTATTAACTGTATTTAGTGTAAATTTATGTATTCACGTTCAATACTCTAAATTAGAGTATTTTTGGCCAAATAAATGCTGTTCTGATTGTAAAAATAAATACAATTTTGACAATAATATATTTAATTATATTGATCATATACATGTTATAATATACAAAAAAATTTATAATAAATATATATTTTAATTAGTGCTGTCAAATGATTAATCGCGATTAATCGCATACACAAATAAAGGTTTATTGCCACTGAAAATTATTTTGACTCATCGTTTAATTAAAAATAAAATAACTCACTCACTCACTCACTCACTCATAAATAAATAAATAAATGTGTAATAACCAAAAACTTATTGGTCCATTTACATTTTTTAAATAAAATAACATGTATACTGCAACAGAAAATATTTTGACTCACTCATTCATAAATAAATAAATAAATAAATGTGTATTGACTAAATATTTTGGCTCTTGAATATTCTGGCTTAAAAAAAGTAAATGGAAAATAAAATGGAGGGTTTAAAAGTAGAATGCAAGGTCATAGAGTATTTTTACCAATAACTTTTTGTAGGCAGATAACTTGCGGTCATCACAGTGAAGTTAAAGTAATTATTTTGTGGTAAGTAACATTTTTCCACAAATGCTGCCAGTCGAGCGTAACCTGTCCTGAACCTCTACACATTCCTTTAATGCTTGACTAAACTACTGAACTAGTTAACAGGACCAAACTAAACCAGAGCAGGGGCCAAAAGAGCACAGAGAGAGAGAGAGAGAGAGAGAGAGAGAGAGAGGGGAGACAGACAGAAAAAGTGAAAAGGACAAATGCTGACATCTGAATGAAACTGAGTGATCAGACACAGTTCATATACAATCAGAAAGACTGAGAGAG
This sequence comes from Sinocyclocheilus grahami, assembly GCF_001515645.1. Lineage (NCBI taxonomy): Eukaryota > Metazoa > Chordata > Actinopteri > Cypriniformes > Cyprinidae > Sinocyclocheilus > Sinocyclocheilus grahami. Next base: position 441,784 of record NW_015505938.1, read on the forward strand.
AGACAAGACGACTACAGCATGAACATAGAAAAGCGATGAAGGCGGCACACGGATACAGACGAAACGGAGACACAGTAACAGCTGGAGGGAGAAAGAGAGACAAAAGACAGTGTAGGAGGAAGAGAGACGCTTTTTCTGTGATGGAAAGGCAGAAGATTATTCGCATGACTGGAGAGTCAAACAAAACCATGAGAAAGACGTCAACCAAACCAGCACAGCTGCAGGAGAGAGAGAGAGAGAGCGAGAGAGAGAGACGCCTGGAAAGACAAGAAACCCTGCAGTCAGTCAGTCAGAGAGAAAGAGAGAAAGGAGAGTTAAACGAAAGCACATACAGAGCCAGAAACGCTGGACATTAGTTCTACAGAAAGTAAAAAACAACGTAAAAGAAAGACAAAGAGACCAGGAAGGAAGCGTTTGGTTTCCAGAGAGGTGAAGCTTTGGGGAGAAAGAGAGAAAATGAGCGCTGGAAAGACAAAAGAGAGAGAAGGAGTAAACAAATAGTGTAAAGGAACACAGCAAATGGCACATACAGTCGAACACAGAGAGCAGGAGGGAAAAGAGAGACATTCGGGAGGATCGGACTGTCTTTAGACTGGCAGGGACAGCCAATGTGATGCTTTTTTCTTGATTCGAAGGGATAGTTCACTTAAAAATGTCAAACGACTCGCCCTCGTGTCATTTCAAACCTGTAGGACATAAAAGAAGATATTTTGAAGAATGTTTCCTTTCCATGATGGGCTATACAATGAAAGTGGATGATGACCACTGCTGTCAAGCTCCAAAAAGGACATAAAAACAACAAAAAAAGTAGTTTATATTACCTAAGTGCAATGTTCAAAGAGCTCAGAAGTCAAACGATAGCTTTTTGAGAAAAAGTCTCAAAGAGAAAAAGAAATTTAAATCACTGTTCACTGAAACATTTTGCGCATAAAGCCAGAAGTGAACCACAAAAATAAAATAAAATAATTTTTTCACATAAAGCCAGAAGTGGACCACAAAAAAATTAAATAATAAAATAAAATAAAAAATATTTTTTCACATAAAGCCAGAAGTGGACAGAAAAATAAAATAAAACAATGACATTTAAATCAATATTCACTATTAAACTTTTTACATATCGCCAGGCATGAATAAATATAGAACTGAAATTTAAATCATTCACTGAAAATGTTCTCACATACAGCCAAAAGTGCACCACAAAATGAAATATAAAATATACACTAAAATAAAAACACTGAAATTTAAAGCGATATTCACTGAAAATCATTTTGCATTAACAGCCAGATGGACATTAGGAAAAATGTTATTTAAATAAAATGTAAAAAACAACAACAAAAAAAGGATATTATTTTTGCATACAGCCAGACATGAAACATAAAAATAAAATAAAATATACAATAAAATAAAAACACTGGAATTTAAATAGAAAAATAAAATAAAACAATGACATTTAAATCAATATTCACTATTAAACTTTTTACATATCGCCAGGCATGAATAAATATAGAACTGAAATTTAAATCATTCACTGAAAATTTTCTCACATACAGCCAAAAGTGCACCACAAAATGAAATATAAAATATACACTAAAATAAAAACACTGAAATTTAAAGCGATATTCACTGAAAATCATTTTGCATTAACAGCCAGATGGACATTAGGAAAAATGTTATTTAAATAAAATGTAAAAAACAACAACAAAAAAAGGATATTATTTTTGCATACAGCCAGACATGAAACATAAAAATAAAATAAAATATACAATAAAATAAAAACACTGGAATTTAAATCACTATTCAATTAATCTCTTACATCCAGAAGTGGATGGATAGATAGATAGATAGACAGACAGATAGATAGACAGATAGACAGATAGATAGATAGATAGATAGATAGATAGATAGATAGATAGATAGATAGATAGATAGATAGTTAGTCCTTTTCTGAGCTTTACGCTGTAAAAAAAAAGCAGTTTGGACATTCTTCTAAATAACCCTGTGTCCAACAGAAAACAACACAAGGGTGAGTCGATCAGGACAGAAGTGTTATTTCTGGGTGAACTGTGCCTTTAAATAAATCATATTCCCAGCTGGATCCCCACCAGTCTAAGGAGAGCGGCTGAAGCCCGGGAGAACGGAGCTGAGTCGAGCGGGAGCTTTACGCACAAACCAACCATGAAGCGTCTGTCTGTCAACACATCTGTTTCAGGAAAACATCCTCTCAATGGTGTCACTTTTGCTCTCGGTTAATTTTCTCAAAAGCCACCACGCCGATAGCGGAAACATTGTGGCCGTGTTGTTGAAGACACACAGACGTAGCCGGAGCGGAGACAAGAAAATACTGAGCAGGCAAAGCACGACAGACAGACAGACAGACAGACAGACTCGAGGGCAGCTCGGGAGGGGAGAGAGACAGGGGTTATAAATCTTCAGAAACTGATCCTCATTAATATTCATGATCGGTGTCAGTAATTGGTTAATTGAGAACTGAATGATTGGCTGAATCTGTTAATGAGTTAGTGTCTTTGTTAGTTCGATCTTATTGAACTCACACACATTCAGCTGCCATGAAGATGGTGAGAACGGTGAAGAGATGAGAACAGATGGAGAAATGAAAATGACAGAAAGCAGGGAGTGAATTTTAGAGTCTGAAAGCTCATTTAAGGTTTCAACCCTAAAGGTAATTAATAATTCACCCAGAAATGAAAATTTGCTGAAAATGTACTCGCCCTCAGGTCATCCAAAGTGTAGACGAGTTTGTTTCTTCATCAGAACAGATTTGGAGAAATGTAGCATTGCATCACTTGCTCAGCAATGGATGCTCTGCAGTGAATGGGTGCCGTCAGAATGAGAGTCCAAACAGCTGATAAAAACATCACAATAATCCACAAGTAATCCACAGCACTCCAGTCCATCAATTTTCAGCAAACTTTCATTTTTGGGTGAACTATTCATCTAAAGAGTCTTAAAAAGTAAAAACACAAAACAGCTCAACATTTCTCATAAGAAACATTTTAATAGCCGTTTCAAACAACAATAAACAGCTCATATTTCAGGAGGTAATCATAGCAGCAGCTGACCGCTAGTGCTTTCCATATTGGAAAAGGATCAATAAAACATAGTACTGACTTTATTTATCACATTAATATTTACACATCATAAACATACTAATTCCATAAATGTTTGAATACAAAGCACCCAAGCTGATATTAAAAAGAAATAGAATTCCCAAGAAACCAAAGCAACAGTTGACCGCTTGAAGAACCCGTATTGGACGAAATATTAATACTGTCATTATTTATCACTGCATTGTAGATTTACACATGACAAGTGGCCTAAATGAATCTTGATTTCAAAAGTCTCTGACTTTTGACTACAGACAAATTTGTTTTGGCAACACATGACAAGTGTCAAGTTAAAAATGGCTATTTTTAAGAACATCTGTCTGACACTACCATTCAAAAGTTTGGAGTCGGTAAGATTTATTTAATGTTTCTGAAAGAAGTCTCTTTTGGTCACCAAGGCTGCATTTATTTGATAAAAAATACAGTAATATTATAAAATATAACAAATTAAAGCTGCAGTCCGTAACTTTTTTTTGGGTAAAAATGATCCGAAATCAATATTTGAGCAAGTATATAACCAGCCAGTGTTCAAAACTATCACCTTACTTTAGCCCGATTCACAACGGTTAGCTTATAATAATGCTTTCTAATTTGAGTGGCACGGGTAGGTTTTTGTGGGAAATTCGATTCTGATTGCAGATAGCCTGGGATTACAAAAATTTGTATTTGAAAGAAAACCAGTTCGAAGGGAGCATAATTTGCTTTTTGGGTTAAAAGAATTTCTTAATATGTAATTCGAAGAGTATGACAATTAGAGATTAGACTGTGCAGAAATCGAAATCTACACACTAATACACACTATACTCATAGTCACCAATGCGGATGTTGTTAATATTAATCATTTGAGAATAAAGTATAACAATAATAATAATTTGAACGGTTTGATGTGATATGAGCTAACCGATCTTTAGATTTAATCACCGTTGGTAGAGATTTATGGTAATGCTTTTTTCCTCAGTTGGTCAGAACAAACGTGGCAGACTTGTTACTTGTTCAGATGGCAATATAAGGTGAAAATTCTTATTTGGGTCATATATTCCAAGACGTAGGCTAGAATCTGTGATTGCGAAGTACAGTGAATATCCACACCGGTGCAGTGACTGACTGCCACACACACATACGCTTCAGAACATTAGATTCATCCGCGCTGGAGCCGCGCCGACTCACAACCCACGCAAGCTAGATAATTCCAGACCCAGCTGCAATTCCAGGTTTTCAAACAGAGATGGCGACAAAGAGGCAAAACGTACGGACTGCAGCTTTAAAACAACTGTTTTCTATTTGAATATATTTTAAAATGTAATTTATTCCTGTGTTTGAAAGCTGAATTTTCAGCAAGAAACATTTCTGATTATCAATGTTGATCATTTTTAACATTATAAATTTCTTTACTGCCACTTTTGATCAATTTAATGCATCATTGCTGAATAAAAGTATTAATTTCTTTCAAAAAACAAAGAAACAACTTAAACCGTAGTATATGCGGTGACCAATAACTGAAAGCCAACACTTGTATAATTCACACACTGAAGAGAAGGAGCAGAACTCGTCTTCTGGACGACAGGGGCTTCAGCCTTTACACACACAGAAACCACTAGTACATTTTTCCGTATCACTATGTAATCAATAACTAACATTAATACAATTATAATGCAAATTATAACAAATCAGTAGCTAGAAAAACCTAAAAAGGCATAATAATTGAATACAGTTCTATGTTTTATAGATAATCTTCTCCACAGACCCTACAGTACTTTCATGACCCCTGAGGTGCATGAGAACGAGGCGACCCTCAGCGGTGAGCGAGAACAGGTGAAATGAGGACAGAGAAAAGAGAAGTTCTGGATCTCTCCGTCTGTCTCTGCTTTCATGTCCTTGGCTATCGATCGAGGGCAGATAAAGGACATGTCGACGCTTCCCTGAGGCCTGAATAATTCATTCACTGTAGTTATATTCTGATGAATGAATAATAATTCATTCACATTGACTCACCTGCAGGCTATTCCAAAGTTTGGCTCACTAACCTGTTTAACTTTAGCTGTCAACGTACTTGCCAACATAAATATCGTCTTCATAAATCTTTTAACAGTACAGGACGCAAATCTGTTTTATAAAATGCATAATTTTGCCTCTCGAATCTGATCCACTTATGAAGTTGTTGTAAAACAGCAGAACACATATGATAGCATATTACTTACATTTGATATTAATGAGCCTTTAATGTCTATAATCTAATGGACTATATTAAAATAGAATAGAGTCAGTTAAAAAAACTAAATAAATGTAGGTATTGAACACTTTTGACTTATATCATGTTGATATTGTTGCCATTTTTATAGAAGCAATGAGCCAATATGTTTATTTTAGTTGCTAAAATTAAATATGTAATTTAAAAAATGCTTTAATTTGTAATTTTATTTAAAATAACTGAACACTAATTAATATTTATACAAATTAAATAATGAACAATTAACATTAATACAAATGATGAATTAAATAAAATATTTATTTTATATAATATTTACTAAAAGTGTTGAACACTTTTGTCTTATATCATTTTCATGTTGCCATTTTATAAAGGCAGTAACCCAGTGAGTTATTTCAACTAAAATTAAATGATATTTAATACAAAATGTATTTTTAGTTTGTAATTTTATTTAAAATAATTGAATATTATCTTTTAAAATTTGTTTATAATTTTTTCTTCATTATTTATACAAATTAAATTAAATAATGAATTAAATAAAACAATACTATAGATATAGTATATAATATATATATATATATATATACCATGTTTATTTTAAATACATTAAAAGTAAAATAATAAATATTAATTAATTAAAATATCTATTTTATATATGTACTAAACTATTGAACACTTTTGTATCATGTTGATGTTATTCCCATTTATAAAAGCAATAAGCCAATATGTTTATTTTAGTTGCTAACATACAATCAAGTATTATTTTAAATAATTAAATATGAATTAATATTTACATAAAATGTTTTAAAATATGTTTACTGTAATATTTACTAAAATAATTAGAAAAAAACACTAGTACAGCTTCCCCTAAATTTTTCTTTTTCTTTCTTTTTTCTTTTTTCTTTAATTATATATGCTGATTCACTTGAAAATGCATCACATTACAGAAGTAAAATAGGTTGCGACGCACTTGCACTGTACTAGCCATTCACATCTGCGCACTTCAGTATTTTCAGTCCATAACGTGCGACTTTAAGTGTCAAATGGCTGTATTTGAATACAAACCAGCACGAGGAGAACCAAGACAGAGAGAAACAGAAGATTTCTCTTGAGCTGAGGTGTACAAACATCTCCCGCAATGGAGTAGATGTTATATATTCATGATGAATGCATATATGATTATTAATAATGCATGTAACGGCAGCCTGCAGGTGTGTGGAGTGGCCAGTAGGGGGCACACAGAGCCCGAATTCCCCCCCGACATCTGGAATGTGCTCTTCCAAGCGCTCTCGCCTCGAAAGTGGGCTGTTGGCATGGCAACCGAGGGGAGGTGAGAGTGTGTGTGTGTGAGGGATGGAGGGGCAGCAAACAGGAGATCATAGTGCATACAGCAGACGAGGAGAAGGATATATGACAGGTACAGGTGAGCGCCTCGCTGACACACACACACACACACACACACACACACACATTCAGAGGCGGGCTGGAGGCGGCCCGCTTTGGGGTTCACCGTGACCTGTTATACTATCCTGCATTTACCTGGCCCAGGAAGCAACGCACGCACCTCGACGCGTCCAAGCTGGAGAGAGATAGCCCTCCCCTCTATACAGATTCCCATTAGAGAAACACAACACAAAATCATGCTGATCGCACATCCACATAATGTACTAGAGATGATTATATAACCAACCCACAATGCACAGCGGCATGAGAGCGACCACAATAACTCATTACTTCATGCGTGTGTGAGATGCAACTGGCCTTTCGAGACAAAAGTCAAAGCCTGTCCAGTACAACACACACACACTGCTATTAGCTCATTCACTTAACTCAAAGCGTGTCGTAATTTCTTGGACAGCAGCCCTCCACGCTGAACACACACACACACACACTATAAACACACACACACACACACACACACACACACACACACACACAAGACCAGAATGGGAGGGGACACATGGGGGGCAGTATGGACAAGCCTGGGGTATGTGGGGG
>NW_015505938.1:449122-456811 GCF_001515645.1 Sinocyclocheilus grahami
ACACACACACACACACACTATACACACACACTATACACACACACACAGATCTAATATGTGCTCGAGCACAGCAGAACAGCTCAATTAAAATCTGATGCTCCTGGGCAAGACAGACCAAGTTTGCCATAAAAATCCTTTAAGGAATAGTTCATCTATAAAAATCATCTACTCATAATCGTTGTTCCAAACCCTTTTGATGTACTGTGGAAAACAAAAGAAGATGTTTAGCAGAATGTCCAAGCTGCTCTTTTTCTCCTTTGGATTTCCACAGAAGGAAGAATGTAATAATAATAATAACGACAGAAAATTATTGTATTGATATTTTTTTGTACTTTACATTTTACTCCTTTGTAAATGCACTATGTTTTGCTTAAAACTTGCTTTAAAATATTTTTGTTCTAAAGTAAAAAAAAAAGTAAACGAAAGTTAAGTAAACAAACACCTTACATGGCAAAAATATATAAAAAAGAAAAATTGTGTAACTGTGCATCTCATAATTAAAACCATATGAAATCATATTAAATTATAATATTGCTAAACATAGTAATTATATTAAAAATGATTTAATTTTAACCCACATTAAAAAGAATTTCTTAAAATTAGAGATGCATGACAAACATACAAAAAATTATGTAACTGCTCATGTCATGCAAACTTATTTATTGACTTGTGTTTTTAATATAATTACTAAATGACATCCTATTAAATTGTTAAACATAGTAAATATATGAAAAACAATTTAATATTTAACTACATTAAACCATGCTACAAAAATTACCCTAAAATTAGAGATGCATGGCAAACATACAAAAAACTGCTATCATAAAATGCAAGCTTATTTATTCACTTGTTTTTGTAAATATATTTAATATACCAAACAATATAAAATTATTATATTAAAAACTATTTAATGTGAAATATATATATATATATATATATATATACATACATCTACATAAACATGCTATATATTCACATTTCATCATGTTATATAATTTATATAAATTTAACTCCAAGTAAAATGTTCATTTTTGGGTGAACTTACCCTTTAATTGACACATACACATTAATAAATGCACTGCATAGATCCCAGAGTGAGCTAGTCGAAAAGACAAAAAAAAAAATGTAAATAAAATACAGTACAATCTCAGTGAAAAAGTCGAAAAGCATAAGTTAAAACTGCTTCTCTATTCAGTTAAGCATCACTAGTATTGCTCATATAGCATTAGCGATGCTAGCAAACCCCTTACAGAACGTATTAAAGAGGCCATGAACTGAGAAATCTAAATTGAATGAGGGCTGCGAGTCATATGTAGAGACTTGGAGCAGAAAGAAAGCGCTCTAGAAGCCCCTCACAACACCTGCATTAGCAAACAGTGAGAAAGTCGTCAGGCTAACTCCACCATTGAGGGCCAGAGCGCGACTGCAGGCCGTGTGAATCATCAAACTGTTCTACAAGTCTTTTTGCAAAGTCAGCCTGTTAAATCCTGCTGCGTCCAAACGAAGCCTGTTGCTTTCGCTTCAGCCACTTGTTCCCTCTCATTAATACACCTGCTTTTAAACACACACTGCGCTCTCTCTTTATCTACAGCTAATTACAGAAGATTATCTACTCGAGTGAAGTGCTGTAAGCTCCACACACACACACACACACACACACACACACACGGACACACACGGACAGCTCCATTATTCTGCAGGAGTTTGACCGGGGCGCAGGGGCTCGTCTCAAGAGCTCTCACTGACAGCTATTTGTCACTAGTAGTTGTTTCTACTTAAGTCACACTGATGCTAGAGACGGCTATCTGGAGTAATTGAGCTTTCAGGTACACGCAAAAACTCATTAGTCGAACATTAACATTTCATGAAAATACTGAATATACATAGTCTATTTTTTAAATAATTTATTAATTTGATTATTTTTAATCTCATATTTATTAATTTATTTTTTTAATTAATTTATCAACATATTTTAATATATTGTATTATTATGTATATGCATATACAGTACATATACATTTTTTTATTTATATATTATTTTCATTAATCTTTTATTATATATTATAACAAAGAATATTTTATATATTATTATTATTATTATTATATAACTAAATATTTTTTAAAGAAATTATATATAGAAAGTCTATTTTTTAAATAATTTATTAATTTGATTATTTTTAATCTCATATTTATTAATTTATTTTTTTAATTAATTTATCAACATATTTTAATATATTGTATTATTATGTATATGCATATACAGTACATATACATTTTTTTATTTATATATTATTTTCATTAATCTTTTATTATATATTATAACAAAGAATATTTTATATATTATTATTATTATTATTATTATATAACTAAATATTTTTAAAGAAATTATATATAGAAATGTATATATATAATTATATTATTTTATATTGTAAAAGAAATGGTCACACACAGATTATTTTTATTAAAATATTTTATGTATTATTTTATATATGCATATATATTTGATTTTTTTCATATTTAAGTAAAATATTATTTATATTAATATTTTATTATATATTTCAACAAAGAATATTATGCTGTATACACATGTGTGTGTGTATATATATATATATATATACACACACATGTGTATACAGCATAATAACACACACACACACACATATATATGCATATATATTAGTTTTTTAATATTTTAAGTAAAATATTATTTATATTCATATTTTATTACATATTTCAACAAATAATATTATGCTGTGTACACATACACACACACACACACACATACATACACACACACACACATACATACATACATTCACACACAATAAATGTAATACATTTTGTATAATATATAAATATATTAATATTCTATCCATCCATCCATCTATCCTCACACATCCAGTGTTGGAAGAAAGTGTCAGCTAAATTAATAAATGTAAATACATAACTTTATACCTATAATATATTACATGTGTAAAGTTATGTATTTACATTTATTAATTTAGAAATGAGAAGCTTCGCTTACTTCCAGTTTGCAGCTTTGAAGGCATTAAAACCTACAAACTGGAAGTAAGCAAATCTTCTCATTTCACAAGCGAAGAGTTCAGCCAATCACAACAGAGATCATGTGTACAGACATCTTAAAGGTACAGCAACAAAACCAGCCTGTTTAATTCTAAAGGTCAGAGAGGCTGGAAAATGGTCTTAAAATCTGCTTTTGGTGCAAGAAACTTTGAATAACTTTATAAGCAGCTTCAGGGAAAAACCTTTGTACAAATTGAATATATGCTGCTATATAAGTTTAAGCCTGTAAACCACATTCAAATGCAGAATTGTTGTGTGTGGGTTGCATAAATAACCACATTATATAATCATTTAAATTATATGCATTTTTATGCAAATACATGGTCACAACAATATGTGTATTCACAGCCACAAACCACAGCGTCCCTTTATCAGCTTAACACTAGACGTGTCTAACACAAGCCGCCCACACGCTGTGTGTGTGTGTGTGTAAGGCCACAAGTGTTCAAGTTTGAACACAGTCAATAAAGAAACAAGCTTTTGTCACTTGGGGTTTTAATTCCTGCTGATACTATAATCCAGATCACACCCACTGAGAACACCAACAACATGCAGCACAGCAGTGTGTGTGTGTGTGTGTGTAGGGATGTGTTCCCAACAACATACTACTGTTCTGAACAACATACTACTACTATGCGAGTGTTCAAGTTTGAACACAGTCAATAAAGAAACAAGCTTTTGTCACTTGGGGTTTTAATTCCTGCTGATACTATAATCCAGATCACACCCACTGAGAACACCAACAACATGCAGCACAGCAGTGTGTGTGTGTGTGTGTAGGGATGTGTTCCCAACAACATACTACTGTTCTGAACAACATACTACTACTATGCTACACATACTACTTTTGCAGTATGCAATATATACTGTATATACCACCGCACCGCGATAAGCCAATAATCGGTATCAGTCGATAAAAACAATCATCAGGGCCAATTGTATCCTGTTAATCAAAGGGGAGCCGAAAAACGTGTCAGACAGCAACTTGCATGAATAAAATGTTCCTTTTGATAAATTTAGAACTGATCAAGCAATCATTTCGTTTGACCCTATGAATCACCTGTAGTTCAAGCCAGGGCTGCCAGATCCACCGTTTTCTCTTCACCAAACATTATTTGTAATGCGACTCTCGCAACAAGCTTTGTGGTTTGTTACTTCTGATAAAAACAAAGTCTCAACTTTCAAATTCTGCATATTTGATCACAAAATTCAAACAATAGATGCCGTTTTGGCACTCGTTAAATTGTGGAGCGCGAGTCTTTTCCACTTTATTACAAGTTATAGTGCAAAATAAACATAAATGAGCATCAGAAGTTCTTGAAAGATACAGTACAACTTACCAAAATGTATCATGCTTCATGTAATGACTTAATTAGAGTTTTAACCGAAAGAATTCACCAGTTCCATTGCAATATATATATTAAAGGTACAGCATCATAATGGTATCGTTAAGATACCATTACAGTTTTTAACAATAGTTTGCTGTAGTTTTATCTTCCATTTTCATTTTTGTTAAAGTGTTAGTAATTTTGTTGTATTTTTGTCATTTTATATTAGTTTTATTTTTATTATGTATATATATATATATATTTTTTTTTTCAGTTTTAGTTCTAGTTGTTTTAATGTGGCAAGGTAAATGAAAAATGATAATTTTTTCTTTATTAACTTGTCACAATAATTATGAATTTATTTTATTTTATATAAGGTGCAAATTTCTAAATACACAATATACTGTATGTCAACATTATGCAGCATACAGTATATAGTGGACAGTATGCAGCACACTGGTACTCCATTGTGAATAGTCTATATGTCAACAGCGTATACAGTAGAACAACACACAATGTGAATGAGTTTCATTCATAGACTCAAACTAACAGAGTATAAAGAACTGAGAGCCTCCGGCTGGGTTTCCAGCAGAAAGATCCTCTCTCTGACACAACACAGTCGAGAGTCTCACAGCATTTATACTCTGAGTGTGTGCTTTTAAATCCATTCAATCTAAATGCCATGATCGCAGTGGGAGCTTCAGCCCCGATCCACAGCAAAGCCTCCTATAAAGGTGCCGCACGCTTGAATCAACAGCAAAATGGCAGAGAAAAGTGTGTTAGTATGTGTGACGAGTCTTTACGTGACAAAGGGGACGTGATATGAATCGCTGGCTCTCGCTGCACACGGCACATGAGCGAATGTCATGAAACCGGTCAGGAACACGTCCGGGTCACACTTCAGCCCACCATCAACTCAAGTATATGTGCATGAGGAAACTTAATCTGTTTTAAGACCATTATTATTTTCTGTACTATGATATTATTTTCATGCTAATTAAACATGTTTAATCCCATTTCTCAGTAGCATGCTGTAATTTAAAAAATAATCACTGCTACAATAAATAATATTATTTATTTATTAATATTTGCAAATTCGATATCGTAAAAGTATTATTTGTCCTGAACTTAATTTAAGTCCATTTAAATAAATAAAGACGTATGTTGTGAATGAATGAATAAAACCGATTTGAAACCAGTCATTAGTTTTCACTTCACCTTTAATTGTCATGAAAATAATGTTATTTTTTTTAATGAAAAATATAATTTTCTAGGACTAATAATTGATTTACAAATATAATTAGTAATTATATTATTATTTATTTTCATTAGTTATTATATATTATTATTAGTAATTGTTAGTAATAAAATATTATTAGTAAAAATGATATATAATAAGAGTTCAACTTTTAAAAGATACTCTTTCTTCTAAGTAGGTAATTTTTATATAAATGTGCAATTATGATTATGATTATTTATTTATTCTGTAAAATATAAAATTATTATAATTTTATAATTAATTTGACTAAATTGATACATTAAATTCACAGCCCCAAAAATATTTTATTTGTGTTGTTTTGATGTCGGAGTGAATTATGACCCGGCATCGTTTCATTCCAGCGTCTCCGTGATCCAGTAGCTGTAATCTCACTCATGCGTATTCAAGCACTTCATACAGATACAACCATCAGATCTCACTTCAAAGCCTGCGTTCGTGTGTGTGTGTAAATACATTATCTCCATCTCCGAGATCATTTGCTTTCCACATTATATCAGCCACTGCTTTAATATCTGAGCGCAGCTATGTTGCTACTCCAGTGCCGAGAGCTTCCTGTTTGATTCTCATTCACTAGGCATTCTGGGTAATCACAAGCCTTCAGAGCAGCCACAAATGGGCCAGAGGAACGTGCCAACAGCTAGAAGGCTTGGCCATTCAGACACAGTCTCTCTCTCTCTCACTCGGTGTCTTCTCCTTATTAGTCTGCTAGCTCTTCCTGGCTGAGTTAATTGCATGTGTGTGTGTTTGGCGAGCGCTGAATTTTACTCCAGCCCTAATTAACCAGGGAACAGGAGAAAAGAAAAAACATGTTTGAGGCGAAAACGAGAAAGAAAAACTGAATAAACCAATACATCTGAAAAATACTGAACGAGTCAAGTGGGGTTTCAAGAGAAAGTTCTTGAACTGTACAGCGGTGCTGGGGAAGCTACTTTACACAAACTAGTTAAAGGTACTCTTTTGAACAGCTAGTTAGCTATACTACAAGCTATTAACAAAATATAGCTACTGCAATAAACATTATATAATAAAGAATTATTTATCCAGCACATAAACAATGATTATTTTAGTTAAGGTAAGAGCATTAACCTCAAATTTACAAAACACCAAATATAACTAATATACAACTAATACAAACACAGCCTAATTTACATACTTGAATGAAAACAGTGATAAAACACATATTTGGACAAAAAAATATTCCATTGCAATATTGTATTATAATGCATAAATTGCCATTCATAACTGAAAATTAATATATTTGGTATTTTTGTATATATTTATTAAATATTCATTTGCAAATATTTTTGTATATGTTTATTAAATATTCATTTATTTATATTTAATATACTGTATATTTATTAAATATGAACCACACACACACACACACACACACACACACACTCATTTACATAAAATATATTATAAAAGTGATTATTTAAAAAACATTTTTGAACCATTTCACTGAACTAAACCGATTCACTAAAATGTTGTATATTCCATTCCATATATATATATATATTAGTGCTGTCAAACGATTAATCGCATCCAAAATAAAGGTTTTTGTTTACATAATATATGAGTGTGTACTGTGTATATGCATTATGTATATATAAATACAAACACATGCATGTATATTGTATTTATATTTTGTGTATATTGCATGTGCACAAATATAAATATTTTCTAAATATATACTGTACGTGTGTGTATTTATATATACTTAATAAACACAGTACACATACATAAACAAAAACTTTTATTTTGGATGCGATTAATCACGATTAATCGTTTGACAGCACTAATTATTATATACAGTATATATATATATATATAATTTTATAATTAAACTTCAATAATTTTTTAATAAATATTAAAATACATGTTAAAAAGGACCAAATATATATATTGATATATATAATAATTATTTAAAAACAAATTAATAATTAAAAATACATAAATACATACTTACATAATCATTCTTAATAATACAAATTGTTT
>NW_015505938.1:457102-463593 GCF_001515645.1 Sinocyclocheilus grahami
ACTCTCCGTACCCACTGTATATATATATATATATAGTGTGTGTATTTTTATCATAATATTAATATTATAACCTTTTTAATATATATATTATTAAATAACATATTTAATATATACATATATACATATATATATATATATATATATATACATCCTCAGTCCTAAAACTGAACAAGGTTATATAATGTGTTACTTGTTTTTTTTTTCAGGTTGAGAGCAACAATAACTGGCTTCAACAGAGGAGGCGCTAGCAGCACAGGAACTACAGGTGTTTCCATCTTAATGAAGTCCTGCATCAGTCTGTATAATATTAATGTTGATCAGAGCGACCCCTGATGTTTTTCTTGGTGTTTAAAGAGGCATCCGAGTGTGTTAGTGCCGGTCTCAGGAGACTTACAGCACTTCAGTCAGAGGCCTGTAAATTAGCCCCGTCAGTTCTGTCCTCTCACTGGCACGCCACCAAACACACTAAATCATAACGCTAATGTCATACAGCGGCTGTTTGTGAGACACCGAGAGAGAGACACTCACGTCTGCGTTCTCTAATTTAGCTGCGATCACTCGTCGGCCCTCTAAATGATCAAAATCTAATTCAGCCTGTGACTCACTGCCATTATCCAGTGCAAAAACATCGTGCGATGATCGCTGGTTAGCCAGAGAGGATTTCCCTGGAGAGGTGTAGGCAGAGTGTGTGCTGTGTGTTATATAGAGAGCAATGCTTTTTAATAAATGAATGTTTATGTAAGTGACAGGTATTCATACACACACACACACACACACACACACACACACACACACACACACACACACACACAGAAGCACATTCAACCTGTGATTTAAAAAAAAATTCAGAATCTCAGATAAAAAAATCTTAATATCCATATTTACATTTATATTATTTGTACATATTTATTTGCACAAACCTACATTCAAAATAATAGATGTAAATACTGTTATTTTGTAAATCTGATTTATTATTTAATCCAATGTTGTGTAAAAAATGCTTTACATTTTCAAATTCTGATAAAAAAATTTGTTAATTTATTTTTAATCATAATTTGGGAATAATGAAAAATTATCCAGTTTACAAAACCATATTTACATTTATTTTGTTATATGTTATTTATTTACATGTTATATATAAACTTAAAAAAAAGTTATTATTTATTATATAGAAAATATTATATATAATACAATACATATTTAATATATAAAACTATTTATTCATTATAATAAAGATTAAATATACAGTATATATATATGTGTGTGTGTGTGTGTGTGTATAACAAAATATTTACATATATACTTATTTAAATATATACTTATACTATATTAAATTTATATATATTTAATGTTTGTTCATTTATTTAATGTGTGTGTGTGTCTGTGTGTGCTTGTGTGTGTGTGTGTGTGTGTGTATATACTGTATACGTGTGCTTGTGTGTGTGTGCTTGTATGTGTGTGTGTATATATATATATATTTTAATCTCTGATGGTATGGGGTCGCATGAGTGCGTGTGGCATGGGCAGCTTACACATCTGGAAAGGCACCATCAATGCTGAAAGGTATATCCAAGTTCTAGAACAACATATGCTCCCATCCAGACGTCGTCTCTTTCAGGGAAGACCTTGCATTTTCCAACATGACAATGCCAGACCACATACTGCATCAATTACAACATCATGGCTGCGTAGAAGAAGGATCCGGGTACTGAAATGGCCAGCCTGCAGTCCAGATCTTTCACCCATAGAAAACATTTGGCGCATCATAAAGAGGAAGATGCGACAAAGAAGACCTGAGACAGTTGAGCAACTAGAAGCCTGTATTAGACAAGAATGGGACAACATTCCTATTCCTAAACTTGAGCAACTTGTCTCCTCAGTCCCCAGACGTTTGCAGACTGTTATAAAAAGAAGAGGGGATGCCACACAGTGGTAAACATGGCCTTGTCCCAACTTTTCTGAGATGTGTTGATGCCATGAAATTTAAAATCAACTTATTTTTCCCTTAAAATTATACATTTTCTCAGTTTAAACATTTGATATGTCATCTATGTTGTATTCTGAATAAAATATTGAAATTTGAAACTTCCACATCATTGCATTCTGTTTTTATTCACAATTTGTACAGTGTCCCAACTTTTTTGGAATCGGGTTTGTATGTGTGTGTGTATATCTATATATGTGTGTATATATATATATGTGTATGTGCGCGTGTGTGTATATACTATATATATATGTGTGTGTGTATATATATATATAAATGTTTATTTATTAATATTGTTTATATTATTAATTATAAAATATTAATAATAATAATGAATATAACACGTGTAAATATAGTTATTTAGTTATTGTTATTGTTAACTGTTTTTCATCATTAAATTATAATTAGAAGCTAATTTAAAGTAAAAACATTTTAAAACAACTTGCGTATGTACTGTACGCATTTATGTAAATGATTTATTAAATTTCATGAGGTCATGTGACAATGCAGCAATCTGTTTGAAATGTTTATCGTTCATACTGTACACTGATTCACATGCAACTTATACGGCATACTGCACAATAGTTTCCATTCAGAACATATGTCAAGCTAATAAGACACCTAGTGAGAGAGCACAAATATACAAAATAAAGCATAAAAGAAGAGAGTGAACTTGGGAGACGTGTTCAAGGAGAACAGAGATAAAAGGATCTGATGCTAAATTCAGAGGATGAAAGAAGAACAAATAGGGATAAAAATGCCAAAAACAGAAATAAACAAGGCACACACAAGGCGTGCAGTCAAGATCACAACAGTTCACGTCTCAGCATGAAGGAAGTCACTGTATCTCACACCTCATTGGCTGAGCTCTGGCCCACACAGCCACCAATGGCGTTCAAACAGCCGTTAGCCTCAGGTGAGTCTCATTAGCATGATTAACGAGCTCAGTACTTATTAACGACATTCAACCGAATGTACAGCTTGTTAATTTACTTTGTATCAGCCATTCTGAAGCTCTCTTCCAAAACCTATTGAGACGCCTACTTAGACAGCATTCATCCAAAGCGTTCCCTGTTCCACAAGACAGGAGGAAAATAACACAGCCGCAAGAAACTAGTGATGCAAAGTCCGATTCATTTCCATGAACCGGTACTTTTCGTACAGATCGGCTCATTGAACCGGTTCAAAAAGTCGATTCATCGGTTCCTGACGTCATCAAGCAATAACGTGATTTCGCTTAAGCAACTTTAAATATAATATGCATGCACAATAAACTATTGTAAAATGTATTTACATCACTCGACAAAGGTTTTTGCAGGGTTTAATAAAATGTAAATTAATAACAGTCATAATAAGCATATTTCCAGTACGCGCCTCAGGTTTGCACAGTATCATCAACTCAACTCAACAGAATCTTCGGTAATCCTCGGAAACTTTGCCACGGCTCATTCGGTTCTTTTTGAGTTGGACGTGCTACTTCAGCTGTGCGTCCTGCGTCATCAACCCGGAACTAAAGTTTGATTCAGTTTGATTTGTGAACCGGCTCGACTGGTTACTTCCTGAGAACCGGCTCAAAAGAACGATTCGTTCAAGAACCTAACATCACTCCAAGAAACCTCGTTTAGACACAAAGGCAGCATTACATCCTTCATTAAGAAAACAATCAATCTGCACTAATGCTAATTTGAGCATTATGCTGTTTATTTAGTAGCATGTTATCATCAAACTTTGTTCTCGTAAATTGAGCTTTTTGCATCAATACTAAAAGTATCAATTAAAAAGATTAACTGAATTAAAAACACTATTTTACTGACTTGTATGTGCAACATATTTTTAAGGCTTAGAGTATTGCAATGTAAACACGACAACACACTAACTCCATGCTATAATAAAATCAACTGAAAGTGCCGTTTCTCTTGTAGTTCTCATGAATATTGCTATTTAGCCACACGCTAACATCAAACTATTGGAATATAAATGGCTAAAAATGCACTATTTTATTCAGAACTTGTCTGTGCTATGTATTTTGATGCTAATTTGGTTAATGCATTGTTAGCTTAGTAGCATGTTATCATCAAACCTTTTCAGAATAAATTTTAGTATTCTTGTAAATAGAACTGTTTCGAGTCTATACTAAAAATAATTGATGAAATAGTTCAGTCTAACTAAAAAGATTGAACATTTTACTCATTTGTAAGCAAAACATACTTTTAAGGCTTATTAGAGTATTGCAATGTAAACATTCCAATGTCATGCTTTAATAAAATCAACTGAAAGTGCAGTTTCTCCTGTAGTTCTCATGAGTATTGCTATTTAGCCACATGCTAGCCTCAAACTATTGGAATATAAATGGTTAAAAATGTACTATTTTATTCAGAAGTTGTCTGTACAATGTATTTTGATGCTAATTTGATTAATACATTGTATGTATGTATTTTTATGTTAATTTGAGTACTACACAGTTGACTTAGTAGCATCCCTGTTGAAAAAAACAGCATATGCTGGTTAGGTATGTTTTGACGCTGGGATGCTGGTTTAAGCTTGTCCTTTGCTGGTTTATGCTGGTCCTTTGCCAGCACATAACCAGCATAAACCAGCAAAAGGACCATAGGCCTACTTAATGTACATCTTGCCATGATTAGATTGAACCAGCTTTTGTTATTTGCAATAAAACCACAAAACTGTAAGATATAATGCAGCTTTTCTTAAAGGGATAGTTCACCCCCAAAATAAAAATTAATTGTTTCAAACCTGTATGAGTTTTGGAACTACTTGTGCTTCAGTAAATTATCATTTTTGGGTGAACTATCCCTATCCCTCTTTAATTAAGGCCCGTTCACACCAAGAACGATAACTATAACGGTAAATATATTGCCCTCTACACTAATAATGTTCAGTTTTTTATAAGCATGCTGCAGTTTTGTTGTCTGTTGCTTTAAATGCTCAAGCTCAGGTGGAATCTGATTGGCTGTCAATGTTTTTATCGTTCAACAGCTGGAAAATTGTTCTGAAAGTGATATCGGTCCTCTGTGTTATTATCATTATAACTGTGGACTCTGCTATCTTTTTAAATTTAGAATGATTTTTTTAAGCTATCTTTATTATTATCATACAATAACAATAAAGATGGTGGGGGGGATGCATATGTGTGGTCTCAATTGTTAATATAGATTACATTTTAGCATAAAAGTTATTGGTAAGTCATGATTTTTTTGTGAATACGCAGATTTCACTTTTTAAAAAAAGTTATTATTTATTATATAGAAAATATTATATATAATACAATACATATTTAATATATAAAACTATTTATTCATTATAATAAAGATTAAATATACAGTATATATATATGTGTGTGTGTGTGTGTGTGTATAACAAAATATTTACATATATACTTATTTAAATATATACTTATACTATATTAAATTTATATATATTTAATGTTTGTTCATTTATTTAATGTGTGTGTGTGTCTGTGTGTGCTTGTGTGTGTGTGTGTGTGTGTGTAAAGCAAAATAATGTGTTTCGCTGACGTTCAGGTATGCATATTCAAATCAGACAAAATTTTGTTGCACTCTGACTGAATAGTTTAGTGAAATACAAATTCTCCAGTCATCCCCGTCGCATTTAGAGCAGCTCTCGGTGTGAACAGGCCTGTAAGCACTCAAACTCACATTCTCTGGCACACACACGCACGCGCACACACACACACACACACACACACACATTGATTTACTGTCCTCTTCACTCAACACATTGTCTGGATCCTCTCTCTGCACCTGTCTCACTCTCTCCCTCTTTAACTGGTGTTTTCATCCCTCTCTTTCTCTCTCCAGCCTTAATTGAGGGCCGTTAGAAAGATCTGGACTAATTGTTTCTATTTGAGAGTGCCGTGTGTGTGTGTGTGTGTGTGTGAGGTGTCAGCACTGAACTGCTGCTTTCTGGGTCACTGCTCACCCTCTATCTCCTCTTCTCTTCTCTTTCTTACATTCCTCATTTTTCTCTCTCCTTACAAATCCCCCTCATCTCTGAGCCTCAACCTCTCTCTAATATCCTGCTATTAAACTCCTCTTAAACAGCTTTTGAAAGCTGCCGTCTCTCCCTCCTGATTTCAAAGGAACAGTTCACATGAAAATTCTTAGGTTTACCAATCGCATGTTGTTATAAACCAATATTTAATTTTAGTTTTACACACAAACTTACTTGTATTTTAGCATTAGCATTATTATTATTTTTATTATTAGATTATTTATTATTTAATATTTTGTAATTTATATTTTTAATTAGGCTTTATTTTCATATTTTCAGTTTAGGCATTTTTTCTTTTCATTTTTTAAATATTACTACTTAAGTGTAATTTAAGTTGTTATTAAATTTAGTTCTTCAACTTAAACTTAAGTTGGACAACATTTCTGTTTAGTTTAAGTTTAATTAAATATTCAATTTATTTCAGCATTATTTCAAATAAAACGTTAAAAAAAATGATATATATATATATATATATATA